>NC_134825.1:121152909-121243394 GCF_004210375.1 Tachypleus tridentatus
CCACACTTTCAAATCACAGCTACAAAAGAATCAGGACATTGACGCACAAGTTTATGTTGAGAAGCTAGATACCTTGATTCAATCCTTCAACTCACGGTTTCATGACTTTGCTCAATGCACATTGTTGATGAAACTTTTTGCTGATCCGTTCAGTGCGTCAGTGGATGACTTGTCAACAGAATATCAGCTCGGACTTACCCATCTCTAGGCATATGATGAACTGCGTGCTATTTACCGAGAAAACAGTTTGCTTGATTTCTACAAAACGTTGCCCGATACATATGCTAATCTGAAAGAGAATGCACTTGTCCACACCAGCATGATTGGCAGCACGTAGTGCTGCGAACAGGCTTTCTCGCATATGAAACTGAACAAAAACACTCGGAATCAGCTGACTGATGATCATCTGGAAGCAGTCTTGCGTTTTTCAACATCAAACAGGACATTTCTGAGCTCGTAGATACCATGCAGCACCATCCATTGCACTGACTATTCTAAGAAATATTGTGATACATCACAATGTGCAAACTCTTGGATGTAATCGTTATTTGTGTGTTCTTAAATGTGATGTTCGTCTTGTGTGAAACAACTGTGGGACGACTTTAATCTTCACTGTTTTGTGGACCCCAACGGTTACAAAACGTCTGTTTGTGGCCCCTGACTCAAAAAGGTTGTGCACCACTGATTTATGACGTTTCAATCACTTATTCTTAAATATTAATTATGGCCCGGAATGGCCAGGTGGGTTAAGGCGTGCGACTCTTAATCTGAGGGTCGCGGGTTCGCATCCCCGTTACACCAAACATATTCACCCTTTCAGCTGTGGGGGCGTTATAAGAGACGGTCAATCCCAGCTATATATTCGTTGGTAAAAGAGTAGCCCAAGAATTGGCAGTGGGTGGTGATGACTAGCTGCCTTCTCTCTAGTCTTACACTGCTAAATTAGGGACGGCTAGCACAGATAGCCCTCGAGTAGCTGCGCGAAATTAAAAAAAACAAACAAATTTCTTTTATTTACAATTTCGTTATGTCTACTAATTACTTTAATTTACGTTGTTATTTCTTTGTATAAAAATTAAGATTTTACGATTATTTGGAAGATTAGGTAGAGAAGTTTAGATTTTGTGAACAGGAAGTGAAATTCAAATACGTATCATTTTAAAGATATTTATAAATATCGAATGTATAAGTTACGTTATCCAACATAACAGGATATAATACAAATTAGTAAAAAAATATCCTTATTTCATAACTTAGCCGGAATGCGGTTTTTTATACTAGTAAACTGATGGCACTGCTCATAACTCCTTGAATTATGGGAAGTACTGGACGGTAAAATAACGTTACGAATGTTTAATCATATGCAACTCATTGCATTAAAAATGATTCAATGTTCGAAGCTCAACATTTTCATAAAATTACTGGTAAAAACTGCAATGTTTATATACAAGTTTATACAATAACTTACAACTTGTATGTTTAAGAACAAGTTTCCAGAACTATATTTAAAAATTTCACATCTAAAAATATAATCAAATATAATATAATCAAACCCTCATGAGTTTGCAAACTTTGCTAACCTGAAGATGACTAACAAAGATCGAAACGTTCTCTGCGCAAACTAGACGTTCCAAAATGCATTTTTATTTCAAATGGGTTTCTCGTCATGCAGGAACCAGAATGACGAATTTTATTACAATGTTTCATTCTATACTGGAAAAGACCAGATCAGCCCATCAGTCGTTTGTCACATGCTAAAGCATTTCACAGAGGAATAGCTAAATGTTTTGACGTATGTATTGTAAATAGTGTTCGATTCCCCAGGGAACTTACAATGAAGTGTTCATAATACATTTTTAGGTCAAGCACGTATACATTTTGTGTTGATAATGATGAATTTAATGGATACGAGAAGGAAGATCTATAGATTGAAACATTCAATATGAATTAAGTAGCAATCAAAGCGGATGGAAAACATTTTATCTCAACCTTTACAACCAGATTTTAAATGTTCAACTGTATGCAAGAACTTTTGAAACATTATTTAGTGAAAAGGGAAAAGTTAGAACAAGGAATTGATATAGAAGATATATTATGGAAGATATACATTCTTTTCCTTTAATCTCACACCCAATCTGTTGGAAATTTTCATTCAGTGAAATAAGGAAATTAACGAATCGAAATGTTTTCTACCCAATACTGTAAATGTCTTATCCTGTGTAAAATATAGTCCATTGTAGAAACTGATCCGTATAGAAACATTACTTTCGGTAACTAAGAAGCTATGAACATTAGAAATTTGATACATTTACATGATTTATATAGACGAAAGAAGTTTGGAGGTGTCAGTGATCAAATATATGACCGTGAGTAAAAAAATATCTGGATATTAGTCACAAGACCAGTAGTAGCCCCTGCGTCTGTATTTATTTTGGTCGAAATGAAAAATACTTTGGTCTCACCTTAATACATCAAGAATTGTTGAACATATGATTACAGATGAAAAAAGACTGAAAAACCATATTTGTCTTCTTGCGTGTACAATATAAATCACTTATTGTTGTCATATGTGGGAAAAATGAAAACTCCCATCTAAATTATGATCACACAAAATAAGTTTGTTCATGATTTTGTTGTATATCATTCATATAAACACGTGTTTAATAGAAATGTTTATGTCGGTTTGATTGAAAAGTCTATTGTGAGAAAATTAGTGTTACAAACAGTATCCATAACATTGTAAATCAGGTTACCAAAGATGTGACATAATCTTTACTTAGATAAACTAGTGGAACAGTAAATTTTATTTTAACTCTAGTACCAATGATTAGCATTTGAAACCCAGCCCCGTCGAGACACATTGATACACGTCATGTACGTCATTGTCCGCGAGGTCACAACCATCTGTTATAATGGTGTAGCAATGCACCCTCTAATTTCATTATCTTTAACCCTTTCCCTCCCTTCCTCCTCCCGAGATTAACATATTTAACGCTTTCTAAACCAGATCAATGGTACCCCAATTTAAGATATCAATAGACAGCCATTATCGTTTTTTTCGATAGGGATGGAAAGAACTCGAACATATCAGAACTAAAGAAAATGTGCAGTCGTTGGTTCACCTCATCATTTTAAGGCGTTTAGCAAGTCTTGGAAACTAGTTAGATAAGTATCGACGGTAATTAATAAGTATAATTAACGTTTATATTATAATGTTTACATATAAAAGGCACGAGCTTTGTAACAGCAATAATCAGACAAGATATTGTAAGAGTTTTAATTTTTAGATTGGTTGGTTTAGTGTTTTATGGCACCAAACAGCTAGACAAACATCCGGTAAAAAGTTAGTTAAATTTACTGAAATTCATAAAATGAGGTTAAAGGTTAACGTTAAAGTTTAAGGTAAAACAAAAAGTTTAAAAACATAAAACCAATGTTTACATCTAGTCTCCAACGTTAAGAGAAAAGCTACAAGTTGTAAAGGACTTTCTATAAACATAACTATAATTATCTAAATTCGCCAGGAACACTAAGAGTTGAGTACAAGAACCACAGTCAGTCACCTGAAGTTGGCCTTTCCAGTCCTGGTTCCGAGCTATTTGACGTTATGGCCATTTTCATAAAGTAATTAAAGTTTTAAAAGACTTGTAGTAAAATTTTAATTATACTTCACCAGGATGACTAACAGGTAGTTCAAGCAGCAGTGTTAGTCACTTGAAGTTGGCCTTTCCAGTCCTGGTTTCGAGTTATTAACGTTACGGCCATTTTCTAATTTCAAATCGAACTACAAGGACCATCACTAATAACACTAACATTACGGATAAACCTTGGGACAGAACATGTTTAAAATGATACAATCCTTACGATTCTCAACGATAACAAGACAGTAAAATGTGGCTTATTGTGACCCGAGTGTTAGACAACACATTGGTGCATCAGTCCTAGATAAAAGAAAATAAGGAGTTAAAAAACTGACCAATGCATAGTCTACTTACAACAACTTCCTCTTTCCGATTCTTACGAAAGCAGGACAGCCAAACTCCAATATAGAGGTTTTATTTGGAAAAGCTTATTTTCGCGTTGCTCACTCCAAGTCGATTACAAATTAGTACGGAGCCGAGCCTCGAATACACGACCATAGTCCATGTAAGGTACAGACACAGCAGTGATAGTGCCAGAGCAGATAAATTTAGCTTCGGTGTTGGCGAATTCTTTACCCCCCGAATACCATTCGTGGCCCAGTATCCAGAAAACCTGGATAGAAGTAGACGTAAAAGAAAAATGGGTCAGTCGGTTTTGAATATCGACGAGAACAAGGTGTGAACTAAAGTGAAGCGATTCCAGGGCCAGTAGAAAACTAAGCGAGTGAGTATAAATTGTGCAGTTTGGGTACTGCTTAGCTTCTATGTGATCCAGGGCAAGAGAGATGGCGTACAGTTCAGCAGTGAATACAAGCTGTAGAGTGGATTCTATGTGCAACTACCGGGCAACAACAAAACCTTGGCAGAGCCCACACAGTCACCTGATTTTGAACCATTCGTATAAATAGGAATGGAAGGATAGTTCAAAATATATTCAACAAATAGCAGACAATATTTCCAATTAGGAGTACCTGCTTTCCTCAGATGACTTAAAGATGGGTCACATTTGAGGACTGTAATAAGCCATGGTGGGATGGGCTGAACAGTGGATACCGCAATGTTATTCAAGAAGAGACGCAATTAATCCAACTATCCCCGCATATGAATGCCAAAAGGAGCAATGGCAGATCATCTGTTTTGAAAATGCATGGCTCACCGAAGAAGGAAAATACAACCCCAGATGGGATACATTGGTATGTAATGAAGTTCAGAAGCATATGGTAAAGACAGTTGCAAACGGCAGAGGTGCAAAAAAGGTTCATGAGACTACATACAAGCTCTGAACCGAGGAAGTGCAAAAAGTCCCAGAGCAGAACCGAAGTTCTTGATGATGATGAATAGGGTCCAGCATCTTTAAGGCCAAAGTTCTGGCAGACTCACAGACCAGTGATTCATAGCAGAGTTTCGAACAAATAAGAGGACACGGAAAATGTTCAGTGCTCTTGTACATTGGGCCCGTAGGTGCTTGATGTGTGGTGTAAAGGTCAGCTTACTGTCAAGGATAAGCCCCACGAACTTTGTCTCGGGCACCACAACTTTGCCGATACGGATTTCAGGATCAGGGTGAATACCCCGTTGGCAGCAAGAGTGCATGCAAACGGTTTTAGGAGAGAGAAGTTAAGGTAGTTTGCCGTGGTCCATTTCAGTAACCAACTGAGGGCAGTTTGTAGCTGCAGCTCAATATACCTCATGGTTGACAACTGATAAGAGATGAAAGTCGACGACATAGAGCCCGTTTGCAAACGCAAGAGGGAGTTGTTCAGTGATAGCATTAATCTTTATATTGAAAAGTATGACACTCAAAACACACCCTGAGGGACTCAAATTTCCTGCAGAAAATAATGGGAAAGTGTTGAACTCACTAAAACATGGAATCTCCTGTCCATTAAAATATTTTTTTTAATAACAATGGGTAAAAGGCCACATAACCCATGTACATGGAGGTCTCGCAAAATGCCATACCTCCATGTTTTATCATAAGCCTTCTCAATGAAAAAGAATATTGATACAAGATATTGTCATTTGAGAATCAGATGGTCCATGGTGAAGTGCTGTCATCGGAATCCATACTGGGTGGATGAGAGGAGGTTGTTTGATTCGACAAACCAAACAAGACAAGCATTAACCATCCTCTAAGGTCTTACAGAGCCAGCTCGTTAAAGCAATTGGACAGTAATTTGAAGGAATTTTGGGATCCTTCCCAGGTTTAGAGAAAGGTAGGACAGTAGCCTGGCACCAGGCATCAGGAAAAACAAACATTCTCCTGCCAGGTTCGATTAAAAACAAGCAGAAGAATAAGAGAAGCAGGACTGCCAGACTGATGAAGAGCCAGTTTGAGTTCCACCAATGTAAAGGGACGAGTATAGCCACAGTAACAATCAGCTCGAAAGGACAGACGTGTTTGCTCTGCCAGAGTCTTGACTGCTAAGAAGGTGGAAGAAAACGAAATACTAGATACCCAGCAAAAGCTTTCACCTAGAGTATCAGCTACTTCCTGTTCAGAGAGCAAGATCAAGAGGGGGATGGAATAAAACTGCCCACTGATCTTTCGAATCTTGTCCCATATGATTTTAGAACTGGTGGTAGAAGATATGCCAATTGTGAACTTAATGCAAGATTCCTTCTGGCTTTGACGTCTCATCCACTGAGCATGTGCACAGGCCCGCTGGAAAGTGATGTAGTTTGGAAATGAGAGATATCTACAGAAAGTATCCCAGGCCCGTTTTTGAGCCTTCCATGCCATGTGGCAGGCAGGATTCCACCACGGACGAGGATATCGTGGAAAATGTGTTGAGGTTTTAGGAATACACTGAACAACTGTTTGTATAATACAGTCAGTTACTATTGATGGTTTACAGACAATAACAGGATCAAGTTCTGCGAGAGTAGTGAAAGAGGGCCAGTTTGCTTGATTTAGCTTCCTCCATGGCAAGCGGGTCAGGTGGCACTGACCACGGCCAGTTTCTCTAAAAATTACAGAAAAATGATCAATGTCTTGTGGGTTATTGAAAACCCTCCATGAAAAGTGAGAGAACAGTGAAGGGGAGCCAATTGAGAGGTCAACAGCAGTAAAGGACTGACTAGGTGCATGAAAATAATTAGAAGCTGTACTGAAAAAGAAAGGTTGTGATCAGAGAGCATATGCTCTATGAAGCAATCCCTCCTATCAACATCAGCACTTGCAAAGAGTGGATGATGTCCATTAAAGTCCTCCAGGATTAAAAAGGGAGATGACAACTGTTCAATGAGACCATCAAGGTCTAATTGATCATGTTTCCTTAGGTCGTACCTTTACTACTTATTCTCTCTACTTGTCGCCTGGAGAGACGTGTGGCTAGACCTCCAAGGGTGTGTCAAGTGGCAAAGACAGGGTGGGCACATCTGATCAACCAACAGTGCCAACCCTCAGCGTGTCATTTATGTACAAAGAAAACTGTTAAAAGGTGACTATCAACAGGTTTTAGAAATGTTTTTTTGTAAGGAAATATATACAGGATGGTAGGAAGCAATCAGCATTTTTGTGTCATCCAGATTAGAATGTAAACCTTGACAGATCCATTGTATCAAGGTGGCCATTAGTTACGTGTAAGTGAAGTGGGTGGAGAACCCTTCTGTTTACGATCACGTCTTTTCTCTTTACTGTCTGTATTCGAGAGAGATCTAATGACCTACATGGATCCTGCCCTAGGTCGATTGAGCAGGTCTTTGCTGTTGGAAGAGAATTCCAGCGTCTGTGGACGCGAACGAATGGTCGTTTTGAATCATGGGGTAATAGAAAATGCATCCAAGGAAATGCCTGTACCCAAAACCAAAGGAAGGGGATCTTGGGATGTGTTGTAATATGTGGAAGGGACAGAGATGGGTGTTGAAGTTAGTTCAACCTTTTTACCTATAGAGGTTGAAATACTTTGTTTTGAGAACGATTCTTTTGGAGGCACAGAGACGTCTGTCTGCAGTCTCATCATAGTAGTAAAACGAAGTGCAGCAGCACATGTCCGAGATTAAGTGGTGAGCAGCAACTTGTGAGCCTCAGGATAAGTAATGTTATGAATAGTTTTCAAACGTTGCACCTGTTTTTCTTCTAACTATTTAGGGCAAGAACGAAAGTAGGACGGGTGAGAGCCATTGCAATTGATGCAATGAGGGTTCGTTTCACACTTGCAGGCATTATGGTCCTTGCCACCACAACGAGTGCACGCCAAGGAACCACGACATAACGTCTTCAAGTGACCGAACCACTGACACTGGAAACATCGGAGGGTTTGGAATGTATGGTCATATTCTACAATTAAGATAACCTGCATTGATGGTAGCAGGTGGACGTGCCGACGTAAATGTGAGAATGAGGGCATTGTCTGGAACCATAATTCAATCTTTGCAAATGGAGATACACCTCGCTGCAGAAACTCCTTGGGTGGAGAAACTGGCGAGAATCTAACTCTGGGATGTTCTTCAAATCCCTCTCAACAATAACTCCTCGTGACAAATTCAAAGTAGGATGAGGTGTAACCTCAATAAGTATCAATTGCCTTTGAATGGAAGAGTTCCCTGTGTTGAGATGTGGATGTTTCCATCAATGTCACCAGATCGAAGCTTCTTTACTGACTTTGGAGAGCCAGCAAGTCCTTCTAGTCCCTTCTGAATGAAAAAGGAAGGCATTTGGCCTAAATGTTTGATTCAAAGTAAATGCAATGCAAGAAAATGAGGTGGTACAGGTGGTGAGGATTGCTGCTTAGAATCTTCGATACGTGGTTGTTTACCTATATACGTCTTTCACTATTTTATTTAGATATTTAATTGGAGTATCCATAATAAAAAAAAGGAGAATTTCGGTGCCCACACACCCACCATGGAGCCCTACGAGGGGACGCACTACAATGTCCAACAAGGACACTGCAGCAACACCAAGGTTTCGTAAACACCATACCCAAACACCAGCATCAGATACAATGTCCACAACACCAGTTGAGAACATCCAACACTGATACTTGGTTGACCCTAGCCCGTCTACAGGAATTCAAGAACCCTCTCCACGGGTTGCCACAAACGGCAAACACGTGGGTGGATGATTAGATCCCAGATGAGGTAAACTGATTCTTTCCTGGAAGGTCCCTCTCACCACGTACAGGAATCCACACCGAAGGCAATTTTTAGAGTACAATGGTCTTAATTTGAATGAAACGTTGATAGATATTTGACAAATTATGAGTTTGTGAAAAGAAAACTGGGAAGTTTTTAGAATGATGAAAGTTGTGCATGTTGGTTATGATAATTTCAATTATAAGCACAATTTGGATAGAAATAATATTAAGCATTACGAGAGAAAGGAACGGAAAGTAGTAGTTGATCCTCGAGCCATCCAAGCAGTGAGCTGCTGCTAGTGGTAGGACAAATAGGATCTTAGGTTGTATCTACAAAAATGAGCAGAAGTTTAAAAGATGTTAATCATATTGAACAGATCACTGGTTTGGCCACATTTTTGGACCAGTGTGTTCAATCTTGGGGGTCATTATTTTAGGAAAGATCTTGAATTGTTGGAAAATGTTCAGAGGAGGGTTATTAAAACTACTTGTGATAGAGGTTGTCACAAGAAGATATGGATATCCTTAAAACTGTTTTCTCAATAAGAGTAAACAAAGTGTTTAACATCGTTAAACAAACTGATAATTTCATACTTAATTATAATCATAAAACTGAGGACAAATTTAAGACAATATAGAAACCGTCTTTAGCTAAGAATTATATTTTTGAAATAGGGTTGTTAGACAATGGAATAGGTTGTTTTCGTATGTTGTGGAGACAGTAAATAAGTGGCTTTAAATGAATTTTTGATATGTGAATAAGGGTTGGATTTTAATTTAAAATTTATATAATAGTTCTAGTTGGTTTAGAAGATGGGACAGCTGAGATAAAACAGGTTGCTTGTTGCCCCTAAAAATTATTTCGAAAGTTTTCCTGGGAGGTTTATATAACTGTTACATTCTAGTCGGCAGTGTACGATTTTAAAAATAAACGTATTCCATGTGTACAAGGTTTATACAAGTAACACAGACTGGTACAGTTCCGTCATGTGAAAACTAACAAGACGTATGATGTACAATATGCATTTAAGCGAGATACTTTAATATAATTACATTAACGAGTGAATTTCACAAAACATATCCAAACCTTTGTAGACAATTTTGTGGAAAATAAAAATAAACAAAACGACAAAACAGTTGTAAAATTAAGCCATAAAACATATCCAATAGTGGAACATGTATATTCCGAGGGATATTGTGCAATATGCTGTCGTTTTTGATATGACGACGGAAATACCCAAGTTGTGTTAAACCGTTTATCCGGCTTAAATCTCAATTTCGCTGACCTGAAAAGCTTTAAAAAGGGAGGGAAATAGATGAATGCTTGAGCTTAAAACATCCTAAATCTTTACCATATTTGCTGTTGCACAAGATAATCACATGTATAAGACGAACTTAAATCGTTTGAGCAAATTAATAGTACTTCTACAGGTTTCTGTGTGTAGAACGACCTCTACTGTCAAGCAAGTGAGAGATGTTATTTTTGTAAAAAAAGACATTTAGATTTGTTTGTTTGTTTTTTAATTTCGCGGAAAGCTACGCGAGGGTTATCTGTGCTAGCCGTCCCTAATTTAGCAGTGTAAGACTAGAAGGAAGGAAACTTGTCATTACCACCGACCACCTATTGTTGGGCTACTCTTTTACCAACTGATAGTGGGATTGATCGTTACATTATGACGCCCCCACGGCTGAAAGAGCGAGCATGTTTGGTGTGACGGGGATTCGAACACGCGACCCTCAGATTACAAGTGGAGTACTTTAACCATCTGGCCATGCCAAGCCTCTATAAAAGAAGGTGACAGAATTGTTAGTCAATCTACCTATACATACAATATAAAATTGGCCAAGTTCCTAATTCGAATTATTTTCCTACAATTATAGAAATTAATCATTATTGGATATATTATAATTGTGTCATTCTCAAACGTATTGAAATACTTCATATATTTATTACAAAATAATTCGAAATGTTTCTATTTGTAACAAAGCCCTTAAAAATCAGTTTTGTATTGTTGCATTTGTACCGGATATTAAAAATTGCACACTGCTTCAACTGTAAAACGTTAGTTGTAAATATACAATACTCTGTATAGCATTTGTTGCTAGATTATGAACTGGAGAGGGTTTTTTTTTTGTTTATATGACATGTAAACATTCTTTAGTTATCTAATATTTACCAGTATATGATATTGAGGTGCTCTCGATCTGGAAACAGAGGATAAATGCTACCATTATAATTACTTTTTACTGTAGGGAAATAAGAGTTTCGCGAAATTTACAATTTTCATAAGTTATCAACACAACTAGAGTAACTAAACTCTAGCGTTATACCTACGGTTTGTAAATGTTTTACAAAATGAAAAAACAAAACACGCTCACTACCCTGAAAAAACAAAAGTAAAGCAAAGTAAATAAACTGCTATAACTTGTAAAGGTGATTTTCCTCTAAAATTCTAATTTTTTGTCATTATGTTTGTATTCTTATATAAAATATTTACATCAATTGTTAGTAAGCGATTAAAAGCAGCATTATTAAACAATAATGAACTCAATATTAAAATAAAATTAGCATTAAGTTTCATGCAAAATCCAAGTCCTCGCTTTAAAGTCATAACATAATGCGTTGGGAATATGACGTTTTAAAACAGCATGAAACCTACTGGTTCATGTCGGCTGTTCCAACCTCTGAATCAATCTTGAAGTATATGAATGGTAAAAGCTAGCTTAAGGTTTACCTTAAAGTTTTAAATCTACTGCATCTCCAACCTATGCTAAAGAACCACTGTTAGAAAAATGAAACTGTCTTAGGTGAAGATAACTTACCCTGCGCAATTCCCCATAGCCATAGTCCTACTATAACTTTCAAATACATGAAAAGATTCATCAGCATTTTTTCGGAAGGAAGTAATGGGACTTACCTTGCTCCTCGTCTGACAACTCCAATTCCAGACAGCATTGTAGTTGTATCCCTTCTCTGAACCATTTCCAACAACTCAATGTTTTTCCACAGGTAAGGATTCCAAGACTTATTGTTACAAATATGGACTAAGCAGTTATTGCGCAATTAAATTATAACATATCTAGAGTTGTATTCATTACTTATGTAGATACAAATTTTATTTGCCCTACCACTAGCGACAGCTATACAGAATGATCAACTATTACAACTCTCTCTCCTTCGTAACATTGTTGAGGTTATTCTCATCCTAATTATGCTTGTAATGCAAATTATAGCCTATGTGTTATTTTGCATTTGTTATAATTAAAACCCACCTGGTCATTTATTTGCCCAACTCGCTAAATGATGGAAAGTTTTGTAAATCAGTCTTGGCAGCTACCATCAACCAAGACCTTAACATCATCTATAAATTTAAGGATCATTCTTTCATATGTCACTGGGGCAAAAAAGGCCAAAGTTGCTCCCTCACATTTAACCCTGAAGTACCCTAGTTGCGACATCAATGTACATTAAACTCCATTTCTAAACACACCTTTACTTCCCTCCATTCAGTCACCCTTCTCTCCAGATTTGTTAACTTATGCCCACTACATGATCTTTAAGTGATATTACATGACTGCTGGCTAGTTATGATATGGAGTTTAGTACTTTGACTCGCAACGTCTCAACTCCAACAACCTTTTACTCTCTGCATCCACCTGTGAAAAGATAGTTACCCTCAAGTTTAAAATTGCTGAAGTAGAAATCAAATTTAAAACAAGCTTCGTATTTCTACTATATGCTACTAACATACACGCACTACTTTATTGATGCTTGGATTCACTTGATCCAATGTATACTGTTATCCTTGTATAATAATAAACAGTAACTACAAATCAATACCACACACACAAGCGATGTTATTACTTTATGTACATAGCCATATAATCTCTTAATAGCAGTGGTTGCTGGAAAACAAATATTATTGTGATAGTTTATTATTCATTTGTTACACATTCCAAAATAATTAAAACGAGGAAATGAGTTTCTCCTTCAGCAAATTGCGAAACTTCAGATTCTGGAACAACAGTTAAGAATACATATTCTTCAATCTATAATATTCTTTGTATCGAATAGAAAGTCTTAAATACTAGAAATTCGTCAAAGAATTAAAATAAAAAAACATTGTTTTTAAGAAAAGAAAAAAATATTTGCTCAGTGTAATCCGATTTTCTTACTAGATACCGGATTAGAACTTGTAGTTTTATAAAACAAGTGAACTTAAACATTCAAAATTGTTGTAGTTGACTCTAGATAAATAAATGCACCCTGGTTACCAGCATTATATTCAATCGGTACGCTGTAATTAGTGCTGTGTTTCAGTGCCATCTCATGCGTGGTTTTATATGAATCTTTCTCTTACAAATTCATAAAAAACAGGAGAATCTAGAGATAATAACCAATGATTACAATATTTACACTTTGTAAACAGTGCTGTTGAAAGAAACCGATACATTCGAATACTAAAGAAATGCACAAAGTTTAATTTTAAGTTTCGTTATGAAATATGTTATAATGTTTACACATTTTCCCTAAGTGATTACAAAATATTCCAAACCTTAGGTAAATTAAGGTCTATTTTCCACTCGTATACTTGACCTTACTTGACCTTTACCTATGACCTGATGATTCCATTTTAGTCATATTTAATTGAAAATCAAAACGAGCCGTTTTTACATGTATATGTTTCTCTACAAGTAGGTTTCCTCATCATTAATTGATGTCTTGTTTTCGTACCTATAGATAAACCTGATATTCATCAATAAAGATACCTATAGACAGTAGGTCCAATGTTCCATCGAAAGTATGCTTGAAATTCATTGATTTCCTAGCTGTTTAGAAACATTTAAACCTTATCCAAAGAAACTTCTTTTAAAAGTACAATCTTTTATAAGTACGAAAACACGTGATAAAGATATTGAAAATATTTAGTTATCTTTAAGTTTAACATTTTGCCCAAATTACGACATTGGTGCTTGTCCTGTGGACTCTGTATACATTAAACTTTGTACAACAGTATCGTAACTTATGCTCTGTGCCTCTAGATGTGCATTTTGGTTGCCCTTGAGCAGCTACAACGCAAAATGACTTTCACATTGATGGAAAAAAATGTGACAACTGAAACCATTGTAACCCGCACCAATTAGTAGAGTATTTTCCGCCGTCAACACATTAATTCTTGAGTGAATAAATAATGTTTGTTGTCACTGTAGCAAGGTATTCATGGTTCCAAAGTGAGGAGCGCGTTTTTGCGACAAAAAGCGCGAAAGTTTAATCTTCAATTTCTACACTAACCACTGAGCTACACCCGACTCAATGCAACACAGAAATATTTTACACTAACCACTGAGAGAGAGAGAGAGAGAGAGAGAGAGAGAGAGAACATTGTTCCGATATTGTACCGTTCGTGAATGCTGAGCAATAATACGCAAGTAATCAGAGCATTACAGATGATTAACAAGACAGTATGAACTACTATACATCTCAAAAGTCAAGGATATTTACAAATCCTGTTCTCTTCTATAGCTCGAAAGCACGTGCTCCTGAAGGTCGCACAAATGTGTGTGCTACTGCTTGATATCACGCCACCTAAACAACAAGTTCCGTTTGATATGGCATGCCACGAGCTTTTGCACTATCCCAACATTGACTATACAATCACGAAACAAAAGAAAAACGAAGATGCTACTGGTGTTGAACTGACGAAGGTGAAATACTTCAAACAAATTAGAGTGTTTAGCCCTGCGTCAGTAAACAGTTCAGGCGCTGTCAAATAAGTACTGAAAACGCTCGTTACGTGTGGTTCACTTGCGGAAATTTTATTACGTCACTAAAATTGCGTTAAGTAAAACATCACACTGAAAACATGCGACATACTGCTCTAGACCTTAATAACTAAAAAATCAAGTGGTAACAATTGTTTTATCCCTAAACACAGAATGATTATCGCCACAACAACAGTTATGACTAAAAGTTACGTTTGACTTCATTTCTAAACTTCGAGCAGTTCTAAAATTTAACGATCAAATATAGAAATGAGACAAAACTGAGGGCACATTATTTAATGCCAATTGTTTTTTTTGTTTTGTTTTTATATTCTCTGATAAATGTATCCGGAGGTTACTTCAGGAAGTAAGATTCAATAACAACCATCAAAAACTAAAAACAGCATTTAAAAAAATGGCACTAACAAAACTTTCATTTAGAATTGTGTGTTTTTCCTAACGAAAATTAAGTTATCTATCGCAGGTAGAACATATCCGGCTATGACATCCACTACACTTCCAAAGACAATGTAAATCACTCACAGCAGTTGTTCAATTAACTACAAAACCATCTTAGTAATTGAGATAAAGGTTACCCCCTTCAGAAGCAAAGGCAGTATAGTAAGTAAAATGGTAAATCTGTAGTTGTATGGCACAAACAGCTTTAAACAACTGGTCGAGGACGACTGGATCACAAGATTAAAAGGTTTCACATTGCTCGCGGATTTGTAATTGTGGATAATTATCTGAAAATTTTACGATGTGTATGGACTACATCAGCTAACAGTGGACAATACCTGGATTACACAGGCCACAATTCTGTAGTTTAACGATTAATAGACGTAAGTCACAATTATAGTTTCCCATGTTTATACAGTACTGATTACAGCTGTCCAATAATAATAATACTCCATCTCTTGACGCGTTGCTTTAATTTAGCAAACTTATAAAAAAGAAATATAAGCAACAAAATTAAATTATTAACTACTTATGATTAAAAGTTAACTTGGATCTAAATTTACACAAATGTTTTCTAAATTGGAAACAGAGCAGAGACGAAATCAGAAAAAAAGCGAGTTTTGACTTTTGCAATGTAAAGGATTTCGTATTATTTTAGTATTTCAATTTAATATATATTTATAAATGTATGCGACTGTTATACATGTATTACGCAAGTCCCGACTGGTTTCTAAAATTTCTAAAAAGGTTCTCGAGTGTGTTACGTATTATAATTCATTTCGGAAGAGTCTCCGATTTCTTGTATTACTTACATTACGTATTACGATTTAAGAAAGCCAGAAATTTAGATTACAAATATTAGTTATATACCAGAGTTTTACAAACTTGCAGACAATACTGAGTTGTATATCTGGTTTGGAACTAAACATTTTATCCAAGTTTAGAGAAAGCGAATTAATTCTGTTGATACACAGCACACTTCACTTGATAGTCAACTAGCTAGCTTCTTCAGCTTTTTGTTTGTTTTTTTTCAAAGAAAATATCTAATGTATTCATAAAAATAGTAACGTTCGAAATTAATTCACTGAAGTCAAGTAGCTTCTAAAGTTCGAAATTTATAAACGTTTCTGGTCAAATATGTAGTTTCCCATTGATACGTGGGAATCACCGTTATAGTTTCCGAGGTTTGTATTATACTAACTGAAAAACCACCACCAACATACTGTCTCTTAGCGTGTTGATTTATAAAATTTTAAGCTAGGTTCTCGAAAGTTCAACTGACATTATTTGAAGATTTCTTAGTGCTTTCACAAAAAGGTTTAATTTTTTACACTCGAAGATATTTTACAAATTTTAAAAGTGCTCGGGACTTTCACAATACACATTTAACAAGTTATATACATTTCTAAATATGTTAAACTAATCACTGAGTGTTTGTCATTTACACTGTAGCGAGGCCGCAGTGAATTTTAGATGTATGACTAGAAAACGTAGGTTAAGTAGGAAGTAAAGGAAACATGAAGTTAGGCTAGCGGGTGCTATTTGAGAGTTTCACAGTTTAATAGAAATAAGAATAATTAATCTTGTCCGTTAGATTCTAAAAGTGCTGAATGAACGCGTGTGGACTTTTGAAAAAAGAAAAGGGAATTATCTAGTTTTAGATACAAATATCCCATACTATAAATAATATTTGTACATATCTTTATCTTATTTTGAAAATATTACATAAAAATAAGCTGAATGTGTGTAGCCCATTTATCGTTCGAATTCATCGCAAGTCACAGACCAACTGTAGAATTCAAACCGGCATACTTAAAACCCTAACATCTTAAACGTATGCGTTTGTTACGCAGTATGTAATCAACTAAAATAATTCGAAAATAACAGTTTTGATACAGTCATAATTAATATACTTTACTGCTGATTTAATTCGCCTAATACAGCAATTTATATGCATACCATACATTAGGTTCAATAAGTAGTTCGTTGTTTTCAACGGAACTCATGATTATAACCTTGTGTGTATTAATGTATCTCAGGACGGCTCGAGTGGGTATTAACACTTTTACCAAAAAAAGCCGAGAACAACGTTTTGACTTTAAACAAGTAGGTTTCTTGTCATCACGACTTGAATTAGTTTAATGTGGCGATCATTTTTTTAAAAATAAAGTAACTGAAAGAGATTCTCTACACTGTCCACATAAAAAAGAATGCTATTTTTCAATGCGTCTAGTACTTATATGTATGCATCACGGCCTTCATCTAAGCCACAAAAATGTGAAAAGTAACAAATGAAAATGAATGTTTATATGAGTTGTTTTGTTTTTTAAAGCCCACCCCTACATACTATAAGTATCACGAAGGTTACCTCAACTTGAAGTGAATTTCCTTCACTCCAAATTTAAATTCAGAACACTTACCAATTATCAGTCGTTGCTGAGAAGTTTCAAGACTAGTTAATTGAACAAAACTGTGGAACGATAAGAGTTAATTGTTAATAGTAATTAAGGTTTAGCAGCTTTCGTGTGCAAGACCGACCTACAGCAGCCTTTCGCGATGATACTACTTTACCTGTAAAGAATATTTAAAATACGATTACAATCCAAAATTGAATTATATTAATCGCCAACATGCATAGTTTGTAGTATAAATATTGATACGCTTTGTATACTTTAGCCTATATATTGTGTAATACCAGGAACTAAATCTACACAAGCATTTTTAAACAAGTTACTCGCGCCTGCACTGAACTGTTTTTGAGGTCTTATTAACATGTTTGTACACTTAACCTACCGTTACATTTTTAAGCCCGCGGTGGGGGAAATGGATAGCTGGATATCTTTGAAACAGGTTCCTCCAAACTGTTAAAAACTAGCTTCAAAAGGGAGTAAAGTTACTGAAAAAACATAAATTTAATAAGGAATACAACTGTTTCACATATATCAAACTTTTAATAACACGGCATTTGCTAAAAATACGAAGCATATGACAACAATCCAAGCTCGAAACATCTTTACAAATAGTTTTTAACAATATTACTGACGATTGCCTCTTTACTCGTAAGTTTTGTTGTTTTTTTTTTTTTTAATAATCCCAAGCCTTACACGTTCAACTAAAATTTATCGTTGTCTTAGTTAAAAATTGGGAATACATACAGCCAGTTATTTACCGAGCTGGAACTGTTGCACTAGATAACAGATTTTCTTATAAATTGTATTCTTCAAAAAAAGTTACGACACAATTAGTTATGAAATAGATGCAAAATATTATTAACGTTAGTACTATCAGTAGAAACTTTTACTTAAATATTTTATAAATCATATAATAATATGTCCCTATTTATTTAACATCTGCATTAAAAAAAATATATATAACGTAAAACCTTACCTAATAACTGTGTTGAGAGCAAAACAATCGTAATGATACAATTCCACATCACCAAGTATTGTTGCGTTACCACTACACCGTTAATTTCAAGAAGTAAAAGAGACTCGCCAAATACTTCAACACATATAACACGTTGGTTATTATCGTTATATCACGCTATGCTTGAACTAAGTAGGCCAATTATCGTTTCGTTTCAATGCGCACTGCGAAAGAGTCTGTAACGTTAACAGTGAAAAATTATACTTTCTCTTAAACCTTTCGCAAGTAACTTATTTGGTACTCATTATAGATTTTATTACTATGTATTAAGAAATTAAAGTATTAAAATGATTTCAATTATATTAACGGAATATAATGTGGTAAAGACTATTTAGAAAACAACAACAAGATGTGCTGGGGTGTAGATGTTTTACACCCGATGGGGGGGGATGAATTTTGCAACCACTTATGTGGACTGTTCAATTTGCAAATTGGTAATCTCTGATTAGATGAACCTGAAAGCTGTAAACATGTAGTCACAGAGTAATCTTGTTGCCACGATACTTGCATGTATACTTAGGCCTACTGACTGATACTTACGAACTATCGTTCAGATCGAAAAGCTGAGAACCACGCCTGTATTAAAGATGTACATTTCGACTACTGAAAAAGCCTACATTTAGGCCTAATTATGCAATTCGATTGGTAAGAACACGAGAATCACAAGAACAAACACACAATTTGTAGGCCTGTGATGCAATAAAACAATTCAACAGACTAAACTGTAGGGGGGGGGTGATTGTATGCACCATACCCTCACCTAAAATGAAGAGGGTGTATACCCCCATCACCCACAGGATCTACGCCCCTGGATATGTGCATAATTAATATTGGAAGAAGGTTTAAGAGTAATACTGTGAAGTGTGTGGATTTGTAAAGGATTTTTCAACGTTCATTTTCAAGAATACTTGGTGCAACGCAAGTATATTTTCTCATATTAAACATATCTTAACACATCCAGTCAAAATATATTAAAAACAAATTATAAATTGATTTAAATGGAAACATTTAAAAAACCGGTTACAATTAAATGTTTGATAACGAGGAATCTGATTGAAAAAAAAAGTTTTGCTTAACTGGGCAAGGAAAACTTTAATACCTGAGGATGACAAAATATTGTGAAACGTCATACATTTATAATAAAGTTTGTTCATTACGCAGTCAAACCATCTCAAAATGTTTATATTACAATACTGTTAACTTGTTGTGGCAATTATATCTTGTAACACTGCCTATTTCATTCGTTAAGTATTCCGTCACACCAAACATGGCGTAGGGGCGTTATAAGTGACCTTCAATCCCACTATTTGTTGGTAAAAGAGCAGTCCAAGAGTTGGCGGTGGATGGTGATGACTAGCTGCCTTTCCTCTAGTCTTACACTGCTAAATTGGGGACAGCGGGTGCAGATAGTCTTCTTGTTGCTTTGCGCGAAATGTAAAACAAACAAATAAACAATTGTTATGGATTTTCACTTTTGGATGTGTGTGTGTGTTTTATCAGAACAAAGCCACATCGGGTTATCTGCTGATAGGGTGATCAGGGGCGCTCGACTAGTAATCTGAGGTCGCGGATTCGAATCCTCGTCGCACTAAACATACTCACCCTTTCTTTCTGGGGACGTTATAATGTAACTGTCAATCCCACTATTCGTTAGTAAAAGAGTAGCCCAAGCATTGGCAGTGGGTGGTTGTGACTAGCTGCCTTCTCTCTAGTCTTACACTGTTAAATTAGGGAAGGTTAGCACAGATAGGCTAGCTTTGAGCAAAATCCAAAAACAAACAAACAATACGTAAAAAATAACAGCACCACATGTACATTGAAATGAAGTAAAATATGTATTTCTTTGTGCTTATGTATCACATGTTCATATACCACATATAAATTTCTCACATTAATGTAGACATTGTTTCATTAATTCTTTCAATACACCCAATAGAATGCATGCAACATTTAATATATAACTACTCAACTACTTCAGTTCTCAGTGGTTCTACAGATATACAAGAAAACATATGTCGCTATTCTAAGCATAACATCGATTTAGATTACAAGAAGCACGTGTGGTAGAATTTCTCCGTGATACATGTGGTAGATTTTCTCTATTATGTTTCAAACTTAAACTGGACTCAACATCTTAACTCTGAAACTTCTGACTTATCTTCCTAATACCGGTAACATAAGTTTTATAGACGACAATCAGGATGTTGGCAGGTTTCCATGTAGAAACAAAATCACAACTATAACACGTTACTCTAACCTTGACTCAACTATATTGCTCACAATACTGTATTGTCTTATTAATTCTTATTGTTTACAGTTTCTCACACACAATACTCCTTTACTAGTATAGTATTTATAATTCCTGGATGAACCTAAAATTAAGAACATTAATCTTTGGCATGCACATGTCCCCTAGCACAGTGGTTCCCGATCATGGGTGCAAAACAGCGTTCCAGGGGGTGTGAGCGAACATTTCAATTTTTTTGTTTATATTATATATTCAAAAATTACGTTCGATTTTTATTTCTTATTTTTCTTGTTACGATAAACTATCGTTTATACCGTCACCAGCGCAGACCGAAATCTTAATGTACAACTGTAAACAAACACACGAAATGTAAACATGACCTAAATACTCGGAACAACTAATTAGGTTACGTTCGTGAACGCCGTCTTAAAGTGTCTATTATTTATTTATGTTATGTATTCACGTGATCGTGACTCGAGAAACTTCCAGTAGTATCCAGAATTAATAGATGACGTCATGTGACGTATATTCGAGAATGTTCTAGAAAGTTTCGCAGAGTAAATAAATCCATGCGTGATACCATTGTAGTCAGTGCATTGTTGATTCTGTGTTCGTGCAAAATAACTTCATTATGTCAAAGAAAAGGAAATGGAATGATGATTATGTGAAGTTTGATTTCATTTGCATCGGAACAACTGAGAATCTGCAAAAAACCCAAGAGCATGCTTTGTGACGCTGTCCTTTCAAACGCAAATTTGAAGCCATCTGAGCTGCAGGAACACTTCAACAACTGGCATGGTGAAGCAGCTGTACAGGCCATATATATGTAAAACGCCTCGTTTGGGATGAGAAAATATTTTACGTAGAGGATCGAACAACGTTTCGACCTTCTTCGGTCATCGTCAGGTTCACAAAGAAAGAAAGAGGTAACTGACCGGAAGCTGACCACATGTTTGGAAGGGGATGTGTAACTCAGTGTCGGAATGTAGAGGGCGGTGTTAGATGTTTGAATATATAATTTTATATTATTTATTTTATTATTTTTAATATAGGTATAAAGGTGTTCCTTTGTATTGGTTTATTTTGGGTTTAAGTTGTTGTATAAGTAAGGCTTCTTTAATTTTGCGTTTGTTTATGTTTGTTTCTTTATTTAGTATTTGAGTGTTTTCTATGGTTATGTTGTGTTTATTTGACTTGCAGTGTTCGAAAACGTGTGAAGGTGACTTTTTATTTTCTTTGAATCTGGTTTTCATTTTTCTACTTGTTTCTCCAATATAGAAGTCGTGGCAGTTATCACATTGTATTTTATAAATAATGTTGGTGTTGTGTTTGTCAGTGTAGTTTTTACATAGTATAGACCTCAGTTTTGTGCCTAGTTTTTGAATAAATTTGGTATTAACTGGAATGTCATATTTTGTTATTAGTTTTTTGCCAAACGCTGAATTAGACAAAATGAAACAATACTTCATCAACATAAATAAGTTTCCTCCACAAACCGTAGAAAACATTATACGCACACACCTAGACAGAAAACAAAATCAACCAACAAAAGTAACTATATCTCACGAATCAAAAAATCACGAAACCATATACTGCTGCATACCATATATTCCCGACATCAGCAGAAAAATAACTAACATTTTGCAAAAACTAATAACAAAATATGACATTACAGTTAATACCAAATTTATTCAAAAACCAGGCACAAAACTACACTGACAAACACATATATAATTATCTACAAGTAGATTTTCTTGACATCACTGTTGCAGGCCATGATGTTGAATAGTGAAAAGGTAAAAGGACCCGCTTTGATTCTCGAGCAACCCTTCCAAAATTAGGTTTTATATCTGCTGACAAACCACTGCTGATGGCTTCATACCAAGTGGCGTATAAAGTAGCCAAATCAAAGAAGCCCCGTACTATTGCAGAAGAGGTGATAAAACCATGTGCATTAGAAATGGCAATAATTGTTCTGGGAAAAGAAGCCTCAAACAAGCTTACATTAATGCCGTTATCAAATAATGTTATTCAAAACCGAATTAGTGATTTGAGTTCGGACATTTTGGATCAAGTTATGGCAGATATCAGGGCTAGTACCTTGAAAATCTCTCTCCAATTGGACAAAACAACTGATGTTGCAAATTGCAGTCAACTCATCGCACTAGTGAGGTATGTCCATGATGGTGCCATAATGAAAAATTTCCTGTCCTATGAAGATCTAAAAACAACCACAAAAGGGAACGATGTCTTCCAGTGTGTGAAGGACTTCTTTGCGAAATATGATTTAGATATCCAAATTATTGGTTCTGTGTGTACCGACGGTGCCCCTTCTATGCTGGGAAATAAGTCAGGATTTTTTGCAGTGATGAAATAAGAGATTCCGCACTTGCAAGACACTCACTGTTTTCTTCATCGACATGCTTTGGCATGAAAAACATTGCCTCCAAAGTTGAAAAAGGTCCTTGACACTTCTGTGAAAACCATCAACTGGATTAGAGGTCGCGCTCTGAGACACCGCCTCTTCAAGTCGCTTTGTGAAGATTTTGGAAGTGAGCATTCAGTTTTGCTTTCCACACAGAAGTCCGCTGGCTGTCACGTGGGAAAGCTTTAACGCGCTTCTTTGAACTGAGAGAAGAAGTCAAAATTTTTCTGAAGGAACATGACTATGATCTGCCCGGAAAAATAGAATCACAAGAATCCAACCAAATGCTAGCCTATTTGAGTGATATTTTCACTCGTATGAATGACCTGAGTGTATCTCTTCAAAGGGAAAAGCATAAACATATTGAAATGCTGCGAAAAGTTAAATGCTTTAAAAAAAAGTTACATCTTTGGTGTCGACGAGTTAAAAGAGAGAATATTTCAAATTTTCGATCACTCGAAGAAATGGTAGATGAGGATAAATCCCTAATTCTGTGTGTGTGTGAGGAAATTGTGGATCATTTGGAAATACTATCAAAGTCATTTGATGGATATTTTGGAGGAGAACTGGAAACTTCTGAAGAATGGATTATGAATCCATACTCCTTCAATTTGGATAACATGTCGGATGATGAAGAACTGAAGGAAGATCTTATTGAACTGTGCACAAATCGAGTTCTTGAAATGCAGTTTGAAAGGAAAACTTTGGAACAATATTGGTGTTCGACAATGGATATGTTTCCAAGACTTTGTAAAAAGGCACTAAATGTGCTCGTCCCATTCGCGACGACATACATATGCGAGTTTGGATTTAGTGCCCTTTTGTCAATTAAGACAAAATCTAGAAATCGCTTGGGTGCACAGGTACACTTGCGGATTGCTATCAGCAACAAAGTGCAACGTTTTGAAAAACTTGTAAGAAATAAACAGGAACAAAAGAGTCATTAAATTTACATTGGCTTATAAACATTTGAACATTTCAAATTCAAAGAAATTTCATTTCATGCATGGATGAAAATTTATTTTTTGTAGGCCATGCAGGGTTTATGTAACTTTTAGTTTGTTGTAATATTTTTCTTTTCCAAATGTTTCATTTTTGTTTATATATCATTAAAAGCTAATTATAAAAGTTGTTTTGGCTACCTTCACCTTTATTCTTAAATAAATAATTACTGTGAGGGGTGCAAGGACGTATGAAATTTTTGTAAGGGTGCAAAGCATAAAAATGGTTGGGAACCACTGCCCTAGCACAAGAATCTGTTATCCAGGGCTTGATTTTTCTGTTGTGAGCTTAGTATTTCTTCACATCTGAACACTTCTCAGACATAACATGTAATATCTCATTCAGTTCTTGACAATTGTGTTTTAACGTTCAAAAATATGTTGCCAACTTTGTCGATTCAATAACATCTGTTTCCAATGATAATATAAACTGTGGATTTCTCTCTCTAATATTTCAGGTTTGAAATAATTCCTTTAAAGATTGTTTTTTTTTTAATTTCATGCAAAGCTACTCGAGGACTATCTGCGCTAGCCGTCCCTAATTTAGCAGTGTAAGGCTAGAGGGAAGGCAGCTAGTCTTCACCACCCACCGCCAACTTTTGGGCTATTATTTTACCAACGAATAGTGGGATTGACCGTCACATTATAACGCCCCCACAGCTGAAAAGGCGAGCATGTTTTGCGGTACTGGGATTCGAATCCGCGACCTTCCTTTAAATAAACACGCGTTCTTGTAATCTAACTTTCTCAAATACCTGATTTGGTTATCCAGTTACTTTCATGAATAGTAGTACTGAAAATCTTCTTGGCTATGTTTTTTTAAATAACATATGTTTTACTTTCATATGGTATTTAGTTTACTACAATTATTGATAATCGATTATTCACCAGAAAAATTTTATGACAGCTAAAACATTTGCTATGGAACAAATAATATAAGTTATTATATTATTGTTTGTTTGTTTTTATTTTGTAGCACTCAATCTCAGTGAAACAGAAGAATACCAGCCAGATTTGGTGACACAACATTGTGTCGTTAAATAATTATTCTATTTCAAATTATACATGAGTTTGTTTTCTGTTATTATTCAGATACAGTTAATTTTAATACTAAATAGTCCCTTACTTAACAGGCTAATAGAAAATAGACATTCTGGTGCCATAGGTGAAGGATTTGTTATTACAGAGCTGGTTTTGAATGTGCTGTTAAATTTATGGTGTAGTAGCGTTTGTATTATTTGTGTATCATGTTATCAAGGAATGTAATTTAGTCCACATAAAACTTATGTAAAAGATACGGAAGTTGTGGTGGTGGTAATGACTTGGTTCAAGGATGTGACAAGTTCGAGTGTAAGCGGTCTTCTGGGCCTAACGATTTTACCACTGTAGTGAAAACAGTATCTGCACTTTCACTCAATTCTCAGGACCAACAGATTGAAGGGTCTACTTGTGCTCAATTCTGATCAACTTAAATCACCCTAAAATGACTAATCCTAATTGCAGGAGTATAGAAAACTGGAAAGTTATCTGAGTGATTCCTGAGAAACTCCAGGACTTTTATAGATTGGTTGGCATCACACGGTATTGTTTAAAGATGACTGATGGAGTAAAATAAATATGTGCTGGTTGAATTTTAGTGCATTTCATTTCAGTACCATTAGATGGAGCAGTTTCCATCTTGTTACAATTCATTGAAAGTATACATTAGTCACAAGCCTTCAAGACATATTGATGATATTGTGAAATTACATTCAGTGGCTTAGGACACTATGTGATCTAATGACAAAGTGTGGTGTCATACATTAAATTATTAGAGTGAGTTATCGTGCGTTAATTTATCCCAATAAAAGCTTACCCTAAGGTCACGGATACATGAATTTCTGGATTTCAAGAAGCAATTTAACTTTAGAGAACATTTTGAACAAATTTCGGCAAATATTGCGACATTTGGAGTTTTGGGCACCACTCACTGATTAAATAAAGCAAGTACACCTGCCAGTGTTCAGTGAACAACAAAGTACGACTTGTATTGCTTCATATGGAGCACGTTATTCCATGGAATGGATAAACGCAGGGGCAGATAATTTATGGTGGTAAATTGTTAAATGGTGCACTGCTCAACAAAATAGAAACTTTGTACTACGAATAACTTAATGACTGGGACATAGTTTTCAACAAATTATGCACGTATTTGACCCTTTGAATATCCAAGTACACTATATGGCTAAGTTCAATGTTTTAAGGCAAAGACCCCAAAAGAATATGGCTGCGTACAAGAATGATTACATATAAACACATTTCTTACCATATCTTTCAAAGCTAAGACAAGTACGCATCATCAAGTATCTTGATGACTTACTGAGTAAACATATCAGGTATCACATAGACTAAAAAGGAAGCTAGCATCAATTTCAACTGCAGATCTGGTTCCTGCCACAAACCAGCTTCCAGAGCAAATAAGCATGGTATAGTAACCATGGTTTTCATTGATTCCCTACAGCCATTGTCATATTACCTTTGCACCAAGGGTTGTATTCCCAAATTTTCATGGGTGTAAGGTAAAGAAAGCATGCTTTAACTGCGGCCTGACTGATCACAGGTTGAAGGAATGTCTTTGTAATTTTATTTTGCCCATGTACAGTAGTCAATTGACATTTATAGTCGTGATTGCTGTTCTAGAGACCTCACATCTCAGTGTCACGTGGTATGATCAAACATGATTATGAAGCTGAGTAAGCAATACATTACTTCACTTTCCTATGTATTGGGCATTTCATGTTTTACCACCAATTAACATGTACTTCACTTGGGCAAATTACAACAATCAAGACAGGAGAAGATTTGGCTATGTCTTTAAAAGGTCATGTGCCGAGCGAAGGTAGCTGTCTTTAATCTGTATTCAGAGGTCGACATCTTAGGAATGAATTGACTATTAGTTAGTTTTGCTTGTGAACCAAAAATACGGCAGTTATTACAACCATCTAGTCTTGATAAGATGAACACGAGAACAGTAGATTGCGTAAGCACTTTGAATAGAGGCCCGGCATGGCCTAGCGCGTAAGGCGTGCGTCTCGTAATCCGAGGGTCGCGGGTTCGCGCCCGCGTCGCGCTAAACATGCTCGCCCTCCCAGCCGTGGGGGGTGTATAATGTGACGGTCAATCCCACTATTCGTTGGTAAAGAGTAGCCCAAGAGTTGGCGGTGGGTGGTGATGACTAGCTGCCTTCCCTCTAGTCTTACACTGCTAAATTATGGACGGCTAGCACGGATAGCCCTTGAGTAGCTTTGTGCGAAATTTCCAAACAAACAAAACTTTGAATAGAATATGTTAATTCCTTTTAACGTACAACATGGAGTCTGTTATGTACTATGCATGCAGTTTAGTGTGTTATCGGCTTCTACTGCAATGATATAACTAGCATGTAAAGCACGTTGTTTTCTGTCTGCGAAGTCGGCTACACTAGTTTGAACACTGATTTGTCAAAATGGGGTTGTTCTACCAGTACCAGTCTCTTACTGTAGTCATTCAGCAATAAAGTTTATTCGTGATAGAGAAAACTAATAATAAAGATAAAATACATTGAAAAAACATGAAACATTTTTATTTACAAGTTTTGAACGTTTTGAAATACACAGATTCCATCTTCATGTTACAAAGATATTTATTAACTAATGTTTTAGTATCATTACACGTTAATTTACTTAAATATTCATAAACGGAGGGAAAGAGAGATTATAAAATGTATTACAAATACATCATTAATTATAATTTGTAAAAGACAGTTATAACTGTTCTTAAAAAATTGATATTTAAGTGTGTAAATCTAAAATAACTTTAGATCTTAAGAGGTTTGAAAGTCGTAAACAGTAGAGATGTCTTCAGCTATGGGTAAACTTTCTTTAATATAGAGTTCAAGGGTCTGAAAAACTTACAGCAGTGATAGACAAATACTTGTATGAAACAGAGCGACCTGTTTCAATATGTGGATGGATAGGTGGCTTAGTTTGTTTTGAATTTCGCGCAAAGCTACACGAGGGCTATCTGCTCTAGTCATCCGATTTTAGCATCCGAATTAGAAGAGCGTAAGCTAGTCATCACCACCCACCGTCAACTCTTGGGATACTCTTTTACCAACGAATAGTGGGTTTGATCGACTTATTATTACGCTCCCATGGCTGAAAGGGCGAGCATGTTTGGTGTGACGGGGATTCGAGCTCACGGCCCTTGGATTACAAGTCGAGTGCCTTAACGACCTTGCCATGAATGGATAGATGAGTGACTGGGTTTAAGTAATCGACGGTAAGTTCTGTTTAATACTCCTAAGTGCTCAAGTCTCTGATTTTCAAGTGGAACTTTGTTTTCCAAGGTACATGACCTTACAGGGATATAACGATTTCTCTGTAATTATTGCAGGTGCGTCAGACTTTGAACTCTACATTAAAGAAGGTCTACCCATAGGTGAAGTCAGCTCTGCACATAACGACTTATAAACTCCTTTAGACTGAAACTAACTCTAAAATTACAAACTTTCATTAAGAACAGTAGTAATTGTCTCATGCAAATTGTAATTCATGAAATATTCGTAAAATATTCAATAATCTTTTTTCATTCTATTTACCACTTTAATGAATATCAAAGCAAATTAGTGATTAATGATTTCTATAGCATTAGTTAATACAAATTTTGTAAAGCTATATTCATGTGTAGTTGAAGACGTAATAAATGTATTACGAACCATTTGAACCTTGTAAATAAAAATATTTTGTTCTGTCAACCTTCTTTGTCTTTCTTGATGACGAGAAACCCACTTGAGATACATCTTTGTGTTTGTTACTTAATTAAACAACTTCGAGCTGGAATGCCCCTCAGAATAGTAATAGAAGAAAAAAGTGACATCAACTTGCTGCACTGCTGGTATCAAAGACAATGTGCTATGTCTAAGAATTAATGCACAATTTCTAGAGCCTCTGAACACTCTAGTTAAGGACTCGGCAGAGGAAATGAATTAGTACAAAAACATGAATTTAGTGAATTGTTTCAAGAGTATCCTGATGTGTTTATAAGACCAGACGGCCAATCATATGTTCTCACAAAGATGCACTCGGTGCATGTCTAATAAAACAACAATTACATGGACTTCCATGGAATATCATGAATATAATCAGTACTGAAATTGGGCAGATGATGAAAAATGGAAACCCGTGCAAAGTGTGTAATCTTTTCTTGTAGTGAATGGTTAAAAAAAGAAACTATGTCTATGGACGAATTACTAGGTGCAAATTAAGACACCCGTTGGTTCAGCATCCTGTTCTCAGGATTTTGACAAGTATAATTGGATGATTAAGTTGACTTAAGACTATTTTTCAAGAAGGACTGTGTGTCTGTTGCATTTTAACATTTATTCTTTGTAATACTCCCGCAGTATTTGAATAGTTGATAAAACTTGTAACAGAAAACTACCCTTGGAAATATTTTTCACATTTGAATCATTTTCTTGTGTTTCATTAAATGTGTCGAGCCACAATGTAGAGCCCAAGAACGGTATTTTAGTGTATCAAGAATGTCTGTTTGAGAATAAACCAGGATGGTATGAGCTTATGCATGTTCAAATATAGATTTCAGTTACATGATTAATAAAGACGAAGTGTTCAATGATACTGAAAAATTAAACAAGTTGACAATTGGCTTCTACCTTTTAACAAATGATAAGTTTGCAGCTTTCGATGTTTCATGTCATGCCATCAACAGATTGTGGCTAATTTCTGTAAGAAGTCCACATACTGAATAAGCTCACTAAGATTGATATATACTTTGTATGGACACAAGAACTGATAGGTGAGTTCCAGTTCTATGAATTGTACCTTAGTCAAAGTACAAAAGTCGGCTTATCCTACTTGAGGTTGTCCATTTATCTTGGATATGCCAGCGATAATGATATTGGAACAGTTTTGTCACAGGACGTGATGGAGGATGCCAGTAATATGTTGAGTACTCCTCAATGCTTATTTGTTATAACATAGAATGAAATGTATCGGGAACTTTCTCGGAATGAGATTTCCTGCAAAGAGGGGTAGTTAGCCACATAATATTCAATATATACGTGTGTGAAATGTCTGTGTTAGATTAAAACTCCTACTTCTGTTTCAGTGTGCTGATGATGTGGCTACATGGAAGAATTCCTACACTATGACAATGGCAACTACACGGAATAGCAAACTACTGTAACATTGCAGAACTAGAAACACATCCTTTGTTATCAGAAATACTTCTTAATAAATCAATAGACTATTGCATAAAACTCTGAAAAAATGTTCCAAAAAAAAGTACTCTCCCCAATAAATCTGATAAATTCATTATGTAACCTACGATTACATTCTACGGGGCACACTGGTAGTTAGATTTAGTATTATTTTAAAAGGATATCTACGTTGTTGTTGTTTTGAGTTAAGCACAAAGCTACACAATGGGTTATCTTTCCTCTGCCCACCACGGGTATCGAAACCAGGTTTCTAGCATTGTAATTCCGCAGACATACCGCTGAGCCACTGGGAGACAATGTTTATTAGGTAAAAACAATATTAGTACTGCATATTTTATCGGTGGTTATAAAAATGTTTGTAAGAACAGTGCTATAGTTTTACAAGGAACAATCTTAGTCCACGTGCAGTGCTTGAAGCTTGTGTTTTCAACATGTAAATGGATAGATGATTTGTTTCCAATTTTTCACAAAGCCACAGATTACGAGTCGAGTACCTTGACCACCTGACCATACCAGGTGGATTTTCCTCCAACGATATTTTCTTAGTTCATCTAAAAGTTCAGTAATAGATAAACTCGATTTGCATACTGAAATCACTTCATGATCTCTTGAAGTTTTACAGTACGCTGTAATGGTTCAAAAGTGTTTACGTTTATTTTGCGGTATCTTCCTCTCGAAGCATTAACGCACAAAATTTTACCTCACCGTTTCAAGGTCAAAAGGCATTCTAAACCTAAATTCTCAAAGAACGTGAAAGAGGGGAAGTTTATAATTTGTAGATCAAACCCTCTGGATTACGAGCCGAGTGCTTTAACCACCGAGCCATGCCGGGCCAAATTTGGGATTGTATTTGAGTCTTCAATAATACTTAAAGTGTTTGATATATATCTTTAATCTTAAAATGTAATTAAAAGATTGTGTATTGTGGTTAAATGTATTTGAAATCATTATTAAAACCTTTTATTTTGGCATATTATTGGGAGGTTATGAAAGTAATTCCTACTGTTCATTAGGTGTAACCGTCAAAGCAGTGGGTACCGCTGACTGATCTAGGACTTTATTATCTGAAGTTATAAATGAGCCTTGAGACCTTTCTTCTGGTCGTTTTGTCACAGCAGATCATCATAGTAATCTGAAGATAGAAAACCTTCATCGTCGGTACCTCACAACAAGGTCGGCCCGGCATGGCCAGGTGGGTTAAAGCGTTCGACTCGTAATCTGAGGGTCGCGGGTTCGAGTTCCGGTCGCACCAAATATGCTCGCCCTTTCAGCCATGGGGGCGTCATAATGTGACGGTCAATCCTACTATTTGTTGGTAAAAGAGTAGCCCAAGAGTTGGCAGTGGGTGGTGATGACTAGCTGCCTTCCCTCTAGTCTTACACTTCTAAATTAGGGACGGTTAGCACAGATAGCCCTCGAGTAGCTTTGTGCGAAATTGAAAAAAAAACAACAAAAGAAATCTCATAACAAAACGACTTTCAAGCTTCTTGTAGTTTAATCTTTAGTTAATAAAGAATCGTTAAAAAAACCGGTAGAAAGACGTTGATTCATAACAGTTTCTAAGTTAATATTCATAAACATTTATTTCAGATGTCAATAAAGCATTGAAGCCAATTTATTATTTGTGAAAAGTTGTTGAGATTTGGGTGACTTATACTCATATTTATATGCTTCTTATTGTTGTATTGTTTCTTAACTATGAAATGTAATCGATAAAGTCGATTATGGCATCTTTTTCAGATGCAATTGGTGGCTAAGCCTTAATAAAACTGCTTTCAAGAAATATTGCAATAAAAACATCGAAACAAAGTGACGATTTAGTTTTACTGTTTCTAATTTTTTTTTTAATTATGATAAAAATAACAAAACTTACCAGCTGGACTCCTTCAGACCATTAATTCTGGAGCTGTGATTACTCTCTGTCGGATGCTATATGCATTTGTTAAGTCGTTTAATTAAGTATAAAAACTTGAGGTCATGATAGTATCATGTGAAAAAGTTATATTAACTAACGTGCCCTCACATTGGCACAGTCTGCGGGCTCACACTGCTAGAAACCGGGTTTCGATACCCATGGTATCAAAGATAGCCCGTTGTATAGCTTTGTGCTTAACTCCAAAATATGAAACACCAACGTTATCCAATACCTAGTCAGAAGATTTTTGTAACTGATGGAATAAAATACCGAAATATGGCGCGATTTAATTATAGGGAATAAATAAATGTCCAAACAAATTATGTAATTGTTTTATTCTTCTAAACGTATTGAAAAACAAATACAGAAAACTGTAAATTGATTTATACTAACACGTATCAGAAAAAAAGATTATTTCCTTCGTTTTTTCTGTGTTCAGATCAAATGAGACTTTTATTTGTGAATTACATTACCTAAAATAGTACTTTAACATATTATTGAGAAATGAAATAAACAGGAAAATAATTAAACATTAAATATAACAAAAGTGTAGGTTGTGTCACATAACAAGTTGTAAGGAAGATGTGGACTTTTTCGCACACTAAACTGTAACCAGCACGTGAAATTCATCGTACAATAAATATAATCAAGCTTTGGATTATATTTATATATATGTAAGCTACAACCCCAAACTTGTGGTACAGAAACGACTTTGGGTGGGAAATAGCATGTGCTACGTAGCCACAGCCTCAGAGAACATTTTTAAAGGGAAAATTGAAGCAAATGTGACCAATATAGTAATTGTTTACTAAAAGGACGACCGATTGTAGAGTCTCTATTTTGCTCTTGTCCTTCCTTTATCTTTTTTCTACACGTATATACCTACTCTAAAGTTTCCCTATTCTGAAAAAGTCTGGTGTTTTTTTTAGAATGTTTTTACAAACACCCTCAACTACATAGGCATGCTTCAGCGACATATTTTTCTTTGCTTTTGTGTACTCGAAAGAGTTGGCTGTTCGATGACTTTACAAAAACGTTTGATATCAGTTAATTTTCATTTACGTTATGATACAAACGACACTTGATCACACAGCAGAACACCAGAGCTAGGGAATTTTGTTTTGGAAACTTGAAATTTGATGCAAAGTAGCAATATAATACCACTTTTCAACAGTGAATTTTTACATCTAATATTCATGCCTCAAAATACACCCAAAATAATAATCTTATTAATAACAATTTTAAAGTACATTAATTACACCATTCTTCGTACCATATATCTTGTGTATTCCTTTTCAAGCTGACCTAGACAAAGCCAAGTCGTTAGTACATAGAACTGCGACCCTGGTGCAATATATGATTGTTGCAGCCTAAGAGATGGCGATTGGTTCTGTTGACAATATGCATTTCATCTAATCTATGTACGTTTGATGTTTAATTAGCAGTAGACTTACACCAAGTGATAATTTATTTCATTCTCTATCTTCTTACACGAATATAATTTTAAATGGTATTTCACATTCCAGAGGGTTTGATCTACACATTATAAAACTTCCCCCTTTTTACGTTCTTTGAGAATTTAGGTTTAGAATGCCTTTTGATCATGAAATGCTGAGGTAAATTTTGTGCGTTAATGTTTCGAGAGTAAGATACCGCAAAATAAACGTAAACACTATTGAGCCATTACAGAGTACAATAAAACTACAAGAGATCATGAAGTGATTTCAGTATGCAAATCGAGTTTATATATTGCTGAGATTTCAGATGAACTAAGGAAATATTATTGGAGGAAAATCGGCCGAGAATGGCCAGTTGGTTAAGGTGCTCGACTCGTAACCCGAGAGTCGCGAGCTAGAATCCCCGTCACAACAAACATGCTCACTTTTTCAATCGTGGGGTCGTCATAATGTGAGGTCAATTCCGCTATCCGTTGATAAAAGAGTATCCCGAGAGTTGGCGGTGGATGGTGATAACTAGCTGCCTTCCCTCTAGTCTTATTAGGGACGGCTAGCGCAGACAACTCTCGTGTAGCTTTGCGCAAGATTAAAAAAACAAAACAGTTATAAACCGACACGCCAAGAGACGGTATATATTGTTGGTTTGCTACAGTTAGTGTACTACAAATCTCGGTAGCTATAACTGTGATTAACGCTTATTAATCGGAAAACTACAGATATTTAGACAGGAACATTTGTAGATTTCAAACGTTACAAAAAACTTAACTTCATCAGACGTCAGTATTTTACGAAGACTTTGTACAGCTTCAGCTGTGAAAAACTCACATGTGATCAGTGAAGAGCTAGCTAGCTTCCCGTTAAGTGAATTGTGCCTATATTAACTCAGAATTAATTCGTTTACCATGAACCCTCATGAGCTATCAAGTTCTGTATCGGATAAAAGATTCAATATTGTTTGTAAGTTTGCAAAACTTACATTCATAATAACCGTTATTACAAATGTATTACTATTTTTGAGTTGAAATATATTTGTATTAATTAAGAAAGAGACCTGTTTATACACATCTTGTTAGCAAACATCATAAATGCGATACAGCTCTACATTTAATTAACTTCTATGTTCAAATTAAAATTTAATACAATTTCATGCTATTTGAAATCATAATACGTAACAAATGACTTAATGCAATCATCTTTTTCGCAACTGTATTTCAAGCGTTCCATGCCATAGCCCCATTTCACTGCTTTTTTACATTTACCGCTCTGTTTACCTACCAATTATAAACTTCTACCTGATTTACCGACCAGTCAAATTCAAGGATGAGTCTCTTACGTTAAGAGCAGGATGGGTGTCAAATTATCTTTTTCGTAATATTTAACTTCAGGCTCAGGACGGTCGGTGCTAGTACCTTCGAGAAAAACAGTCTTCAGGTTCGTGATAAGTTCAATTTATGCCACTTGTTATGGACTGCTTCAAACAATTAAACAAATTAAGTACATCCAGGAATATAAATTTTATTAAGAAGTGGTAAGCAGTCTTTAATTTTTCTTCTGTTAAAAATTCGCAGGTTACTATAATTTTACAGCAATGCTCAAGTTTATATGAATGGCCTGACTGAACAATACGCTTTCGTGTTTTGTGAAACTTAAAACAAACTTGTATTGATCACAGGCTTATTTCAGCACAAACTTTCTTCCTCTAGAGACTAACTGTTAAATGATACTTACGTTTGTCTTCTTCCGCGAACGCAAACAAAGTTCTTTTGTCCAACTTAATTTTTGATATGAACATATTAATTTTATATTATTAGTGAACAAACTTTAACAAATAATTGCATTATTTTGATTAGTGGTTAGCGCCTATTCAGTATATCGTGAGAGATAATACATTTTATATGTTTTTTGTGAGATAATACATCAAAGAACTCCAAATAACGCTAATAAAACAAATATTAAGACCATGTATTTTATCTTTATCAAACTTTGTTTGTTGTTATACGAGCAATAATGTCATAGTTTCACACAATGAATCAACTACAATTACAGTGTATAAAAGAGTTTTCTTTCAGAGAAATATCTCGCTTTAAAAAGTACAAGGCATAAGCTGAAATGGAAGCTGTACTGGCGTTTTGCCCAAGTTAAACATAGAATTGTAAGTCATGTGACTTCACCCCCATTAGGTGACTGATATATTTATATCAAGTTGTTGTGGAGAGAAGCAAGTTGTTCAAGTTTTTATATCTACAGTTGGCGAAAGTAATGTTTAAAAAATAAGCTGTTATGTAGGCCAAATGTTAAGGAAAAACACTTAATTCTAAGTCATGCATTGTGTAATTTACCTCACATATTTTGCATTTTGAGAAAGAAGCGGTAATTCGAACGACATTGTAACATATTAGCAGTACTCAAAATGCTCTACTTTTGGAGTAATTGTAAGCTCCAACTTGACAGAATCGAATTCAAACATTCTCTTTGTCTCGGTATGTATCATGTCACTTCACGCCTGATGTTTCGAAATAGGAGTAGTCCTAATAGCTAATATGCATTTACTAAGATAGAATAACTCGATTACTGCCTGCCCATTATGAGTGCAACAGAATCGTGGGGTCGGGAATGTCATGAAACATTATAAGTGTCGTGAGTGTTGGTATCATAAGCCCAGAGCCAAGTGCATAGAATTTATGATGAGAGCAAAAATATGAATTCGGGTCATACGTGATTAGAACTGTTATGACGAAGTTACTTCTTTATGAACAAGAAAATGAAGATTCGTCACATTATAATGCCTCTCCGGTTAAAAGATTAAACACATACGGTGCGATGGGGAATCGAACTTGCGACCCTCCGCTTAGGAGTCGAGTGCTATACCTGGCCGCGCAACATTATATTACGTAAGAAGTTCTTAAGGGATAAAAGTAATGAATATTATTTTCAAAATCTGAATTATGAAATATTAAAACCAATATAACTTTTATGAATTATAAATTCTCAGGCCTATGTCATCAAATACTGAAAAAATTACGCATTTAAATTTGCTCTTCAGGTCTCTTCTGTTTATCAACATCCATGAAGTCATGTATTTTTATTACTTTTTATATATCTTTTCAATCAAGACGTTTCCAAGGCAGACCTTATGGTCAAGGAAAACTACACTATCGGTGGAATAATATAACAGTAAGTGAATGTCGTCTTGCATCTTATCCTATAACGTACATTTGATTGATTTGCTTTATATTTCGTGCAAAGTTACTCGAGGGCTATCTGCGCTAGCCGTCCCTAATTTAGCAGTGTAAGAGTAGAGGGTAGGTAGCTAGTCGTCACCACCCACCGCCAACTTTTAGGTTACTCTTTTACCAACGAATAATGGAATTAACCGTAACGTTATAACGCTTCCACGATTGAAAGGGCGAGCAAGTTTGGTGTGACAGGGATTCGAACCAGCGAGCCTCGGATTAAGAGTCAAGTGCCTTAACCACCTTGCCATGCCGGGCCTCTATATGGAATTTCTCTTTCTCACACACGTATTATTATTATAATTAATGTTATGTGTCAATGGAAAAAAAACATTTCTAACAAACGTTATTGTTAGTGAAAGTAAATGGCAGGATTTGAATCCAGAATCTTTAGCTAATAGGATCACTGCATATTATTCATTTATAACTGAGGTAATCAAGATAATAAAATAAAGGATGCCACACTCTTTTGGTCAAAAACACTTGTTCTTAAGTGGCGTCATACTAAACCAGCAAACTGAGTAGTGAAATAACATCCTTAAATCATTATTTTGAGATTGTTCTTAGCACGTACATGTAACAGATACATCTCTCGTACGGTATTGTCAGGTTTACTGATTTCCCTTCGAGTAAACAGATAGAATCAACATCATAACCAGAGATTCTACAAAACATGTTTTGTAAAAGTGAATCTGAATTGAGTTTTCTTGATTAGAGAAAGAGAGACTAGAAACATTATAAAAACAAGTTTCATAATCAAATTGGCCACACAAAAGACAGCACCATATTTGGACAGTTAACTCTCGAATCTCGAACCTATCTTGAGAGGCTTACGAAGTGCAGACGATCATAGGAGACTGTTGTATTACTTTATTGAAAATTTAGGTTTTTTTCTTCGTAGATCGAGGGCTTGTACTTGATAAATGGAATGAATAGCACTAAAAGAGTGTAGCAATATATACAAAATTCTGTAATGCCATTTTTCTCAGAATGAGTGTACTACTTTTTGTTGGTTGTTCGGAAGGATGAGTAAGAGATAAAGTAATCTTAAAATATTGCTTCTTAACTTTACAGTAGCGTAGGAAAGTGTTGCAAGGTGGAGTTGCTTAGCTAGACATGCGGATTTTAAAACATTTGTAAAAAGAGCTAAATCTAGGGGAATCTGGGGAATGTCTTCCAGAAAAAGTAATGCAATAAAATTATTTACAGTTGCTATATAAATCAAATTGTAAAACATCCGTTCAATTTTACAGAACTCTTTCCCAGGTGAAATCGACGTGATACCATACAGGAGTGACCCAGGAAAATTGAAAATTAGGGTGAAATGAACATTGCTATTTTTTTTATCAGTCTTTTACATACATTTATATTCATGACAAATATGAGGTAAATTTTATGAGCTCATTTTACTAAATAAAAAAACTTAGAAGATACTTAATATGCCTGCATACTATATTAATGTATACTTTTTTATTTGTGTCACTATTTTTTTTCCAGCCTCTGGAAAGACTGCTGATAAGATATTCGTTTTGTTGACTCGTGAGCCTATCATCCTAATTCTTTCAACTTGTTGGATATTTCAAAAGAGAAGAGTAAACAGACTGATATGATCTCATTTTGGTGGATAATACTACTGCTCGGTATCCTCGGCTGGACCAGTTTGTACTGGTTTTTTTCTCACTTGAACAGAAATAAAAAGGCTGAGTGGCATTGCAGGTTGGTTACCTTAATTCACGGTACATTGGTATCAGTATTATCAGCATGGAATGCATTTGTGGTAGGACCTTGTCCTCTAACTGATCTAGGTAGGTCTGTTGAAAATGTAAGAACATTTATTTTTAAAGTTTAGAGCATTATTGTTTAGTGATACGACAGATGTATGTATTAATAGGTGCTCTTATATCATAAATCGAATTGTCGCTACTTAATTATAGTTTTAATATGAATTTCGTCATCTTATGTTGTGAAATATCAAATTCGATTTTTTATGATTATGGTTGCGTTTATCATTCATTTATTATTTCCTTCTATTGTTTAGTGTATCTATAATTTTAAGTGCATGAAAAGGCAGACTCATCTTCTACATGATTATTTAAATTTTGAGTAAATGTATGTGGATGATGAAACTGACACGAGCATCCCTAGCAGTGACATACAGATACTATTAATGTTGTAGAAAAGTATGTAAATTTATGATCACATGAAGTTGTAATCTCGTGATCAACTCTGTGAATAAATATGCTGCCAGAAACGTCACGAAGAAAGAAAGAAAGAGTTGTGGGATAGTTATTAAAGTTATAGCTGTTCCTCATCGATGTTGAAAGGTTCTGTTTGAATATTGTATTATGTGGGAGAGGATTAGTTTCCTTCTTACTATTTAGTTATTTTCCCTCATTTTATTATTATTAGTTTGTTAATAATTATGATAAATTGTTTATTAATATTAGTGTGATGTTTTGATTATATTATTAGCTATGATGAACTTATGTTTAAGTGTTTTTATTGTTGAACCCTGATTACAATGGTGTGCTCATTTTAGGCCAGTATAATGTTTGAACTTTAATTATTACTGCTACTAATTTGTAGGTGTGTTTATTTGTACTTGATTTGAAATAGGAAATAACTATAGTAAAGCAAAAACCTACCTATTTCGTAATAGCAGATTTAGATTACGTATCCATGATGTCTTGTTACATAATGTATTCTAAATTCGCATTAAATAATTTTGATACTTATCCAAGTTGTGTTATTTCCCAACAAGAATGATAGTTATATTATTTAATACAAATATACTTTAATATACAAACAGTAACTAAATTTAGAACATCAATTGTTGGAAATAATGTTTTATGCACAAAGTTTTACAAACTTGCACACAAGTCTTCTATCTGGCCATTTAACAGGGGACTAGCTATCTCTGTATTCATCTTGTATAACTGACCACACGTTGACTTATTACATAGCTGAAGTTATTGTAATATTTCCTGAAAGTACTGACGCCCTATGTTAATTCGCTGAAGTTAGATGGTTTGTATGTTCGTTTTGAATTTCGCGCAAAGCTACTTGAGGGTTATCTGCGCCAGCCGTCCCTAATTTAGCAGTGTAAGACTAGAAGGAAGGCAGCTAGTCATCCTCACCCACCGCCAACTGTTGGGATACTCTTTTACAAACGAATATTTGGATTGGTCGTCACATTATAACTTCTCCAAGGCTGGGAGAGTGAATATGTTTGGTGCGACCGGGATTCAAACCTGCGACCCATGGATTACGAGTCAAACGCCTTCACCCACTTGGTCATGCCGGGCTAGATGGTTTGTAATATTTGAAAGCTATAAACATTTCTTTAGTTCCCGATTAATAAACGTTATAACAACCACATTTATAGGTTCAAAAGTACATAGTCTATCAAAGTAGTAATATACACTGTCTCTCGCTTATATTTATAAACGTGAGGAGACTCTTCAAAGTTTCAGCTCAAACGACAATACTGAAGATAGACCAATGTTCAAGGCACATATTGTTAATTCTCGCATTCGAGAATTTTTCGATAACTTTAGTGAACAGGCAGGAACTCCGCAATACAGATTTAAAAGTATAAGTTTCTAAATATAAATCTAACTTAAACATTGTTATTAGAATAACACACGATAGTAACTCCGTAACACAGTCTGAAGAAGTTTATTTTTGTATTGAGGGTGGAGATAGTAGCCTATGGTAGTAGTGTGTGATTTTTTTTTTATAGCAAAAACACACTAGGCTATCTGCTGAGTCCACCGAGGGGAATTGAACCTCTGATTTTAGCATTGTAAGTCCGTAGACTTATGGCTCTAATAGCAGTAAAAGTTGACTAATCTATAACAAACATTTTCAAACAACTCACTTCATGTATAACTCACAAAAGAAATCTGTAGAAGGAAGGAGGCAATTACGTCAGACATTAGCAAAAATGTGTTTTGAACACTGGCTAATCTGTCATAGAAACTGTTGTATTAATATTACTGCACGGCTGTAATATATAAATTGTTTCACCACGTTATGTAATATACAAAACTATTAAAATTAACCCTTGTTTTTGCAAAGGTAGTCAAAATTGACTACCAAACTGATAGCTAAACTTATAGTATTGATGATAATTTAACTGGAAATTTTCATTCACATATTAGCCAGGACGTGTGTTTTGTTCATGATGGTGGGCGAAAAGTAAATACGAGGCCTAACTAACAAATGGGGCAAAACATAAATACGAGGTCCAATTAATAAATGAATGAATATTTGTTGCAAAATTCTTATAAACAGTGAGTGTAACTACTAGTTTCTCCACCAGTTGAGCTAATTTGCACTACATGTAATTAGATTGGATTGTTTTGAATTTCGCGCAAAGCTACAAAAGGGTTATCTGCGCTAGCCGTCCCTAATTTAGTAATGTAAGACTAGAGGGAAGTCAGCTAGTCATTACATTACCATCTACTGCCAACTCTTGGGCTACTCTCTAAATAAACGAATAGTGGGATTGCCCGTCACATTATAACGCTCCCACGGTTGAAAAGGCGAATATGTTTGTTGTGACGGGGATTCGAACTCGCGACCCGCAGGTTATGTTATCCACGTAGCCATGCCGGGGTTTGTAATTGTAGATATAAAGTACATTTGTTTTCTCTAACTGCAAACAGGTATACATATTCAAGTAATTTACTACATACATATATATATACCCGAAGTCAAACTGTTAAAAAAAACAACACGACAATAATAAAAATGAGACTGTCTCAGAAATACAGCAAGATACTGACTATCATATTGTACTGTACAAGACATAAAGAGTCAAGTGTGAAAACCGGGTTACACTATTCAAACATTTGTCATATAGATTCATCATGTTAGTTGAAAGTAAAACGTCAAACCAAAACCGTTTATGATCGTTATACCAGGCGAAGTTTATCCCGAGATTTTGATAACATTAATTCAGACAAGTACTTTGTTATGTTAAAACCTTTATCTTTGTTTTCATTGAGTTAACTTATGGTGATCCTTATGCGAATAAAGGTAGAAATGATATTGTTTTGCGGTATTATTATTTTTATTAGGTGAGCCCAATACAAGAGAACAAGAAGTTACACTAGCTATAAGTCTTAGTTATTTCTTATTTGATCAAGTATGGTGTATACTTCACAAAGCAGAAGGTAAGTCAAGTAAACATAAGGTAATAAATTTGTAAACGTTTCGTCTGTTGCATGATGGTAACTAAAATTTCATTGAAATATTATTTAAGATAGTAGAATGTGTAGCAAAATGTGCACTCACATCTATCACAACTTATAGTAGAATGTGTAACAAAACGTGCACTCAATGTATCACAACTGATAGTAGAATGTGTAGCAAAATGTGCACTCACATGTATCACAACTGATAGTAGAATGTGTAGCAAAATGTGCACTCAATGTATCACAACTGATAGTAGAATGTGTAACATAATGTGCACTCACATGTATCACAACTGATAGTAGAATGTGTAGCAAAATGTGCACTCACATGTATCACAACTGATACTAGAATGTGTAGCATAATGCGCACTCAATGTATCACAACTGATAGTAGAATGTGAAGCATAATATGCACTCACATGTATCACAATCGAAACTGATATTTTATTTTATTATTATTTTTCAAAATGTTACTTTTCTATAGATGGTTTCATTCTGGTATAATACTTTACAAGCCACAGACCACTTTAGGTCAATACTTTAATTGCACTACTATAAACCTTACTTTGAAACAAGCGGACCAAACCCTATCAACTACCATTTTGCTGCTGATATAAAAGTATTGTATTGACCCATGATTGTGAAATAAGTTGGCTATTGTAAGATAACTACTCTACGTTTTCAGCTTCAACTTTTAACCATAAAATCATGAGTAAACCATACAGAAATTAATGGCTGTATGGTCATCATAACGTAACATGTTGCTCTGTTGTGGGAATGATAGAGGGTTACTTGGGGAGACAAGTCACTAATTACAATAGATTCATTTAATATCCTAGGTAGGGTACACAGTCGCGATTGTGTACACACGTCAACCAGCTCAAGGAAATTTACAAGTAAAATTATCTCGAGTCCAGCTTTACATCAGAAGATACAGACTTTATTTACATTGATTAACATATGAAGGCTTATAATGAATGAAAAATAATAACATTGATAACACATAAGTGTACACTTTTAGTAACTTGTATAGGTTCCATAATGTTTCTAACGCTATCAACATTAGTTATATAACATTAACTTCTTTTACATTAAACAAACATATTTTCACTTGGCAATATTATTAGTGAAATGAGAGTAGCAATTGAAGCTTACATGGAGTTAGTGTAGTTAAGTCTTGCACGTGCAGATGAACAACCATATTCTTGTCTGTGTATCTCGGGAACTTAGCTAAAAAAACAAAACAAAATTGGAATTGTGACAACTTGAGAACCTAATCCGTGATGACGAAAAAACCCACTTGTGGAGAAAAATATCTAGGTAAAAACGGCTGGTATGGGTAGAGAAAGCACTATACTGAGGACCGAAGAAGGTCTGAAACATTGTTCGCTCCTCAATATAGTGCTTTCTCTATCCATACCAGCCGTTTCAACATTTATAGCTTGAGAACCTGGAACTCTCTAGAGTGATCTCGAGGCCTGGAAGGTTTGGTTTCAGTGACAACCAACCAGAGACATCAATATTTATATGGTGTTGAGTATAATCCATTCATATTAATGGGACTAGCCTCTGAGGTGATTGGTCTAGCAATTATAGTGAAATCTTCTATTTTTAGTGAGTGGTATCCAGCGCACCAGGACTGGACATCAAATGACGTAAAAGGTTACCTTTGTATACAATTTCTCATCCTGTCTAATCTGTCTTGTATGAACATCTTTCCGACCAGATGTTATTTGTTGTTGGTGCTTCATGGATCCTTCCACATCCATGAACACATTTGTTTAGTCTTTCACAACAGGATCACCATCCAGAACACCTTTCACTTTTTCGGCCAGGCATAGTCAGGTGGTTAAGGCACTCGACTCGTAATCTGAGGGTCATGAGTTCAAATCCCCATCATACCAAAAATGCTCGACCTTTCAGCCGTGGGGGCGTTATAATGTGAGGGTGAATCCCACTATTCGTTGTTAAAAGAGTAGCCCAAGAGTTGGCGGTGAGTGGTGATGACTAGCTGCCTCTCCTCTAGTCTTAAACTGCTAAATTAGGGACGGCTAGCGCAAATGGCCCTCGAGTAGTTTTGTGCGAAATTTAAAACAAATCAAACGAAACCAAACCTCTCACTTTTCACTGATATGTAGAAGAGGTTTAATAGAACATGAACTGTTCTTGACAGGTGTGTCGAATGTTCGCCTTTCGTTATTATTTCACAACTAATATTTCGTAACAACTCCGCAAGTTTATACCTTCACTTTATAAGAAAACTTGGTTGAAGAATGTTTTAAGGTGACAGTTTAGCTAGTGAAAATCTTAGTCGAAGCATTTGTCTCCCTGTGGCACAGCTAGAAACTGGGTTTCGATACTCGTGGTTGGCAGAGAACAGATAGCACACAGTGTAAGTTTGTGCTTAATTCAAAACAACAAAAATGTTTCTCAACTCAACCATAAGTATGTCGTTAGCCCTTGTTAAAGCGTAGTAACATTTGTTTATTCTAGGCGATTCACCTCTCACTCCTTAAGGAAATTATATATTATAGAAGTATTTTCTCCTCACTACCTCCACATGTTTTACTCTCGCTTTTAGTTCCAATAATATTACATTCCATGGTTGTGTAAGACTAATCCTATTCATAACAATCAACTTTATAATCCTGTAACTAATCATACGTCTTTTAAAATGTATGTATATATAAATACAGGAATATATATGATGTTACGTAAATTTTTAACTTCACAATTACTCAGGATTTGTAAACCTTGTAATAAATTACAAAACATTTTATTAAAATATTGATACAAAATTAATATTTGATAGATTTAATAAAGAAACTAAATAAAATTATTAACATATTCTGTAATAAATATAAAACTGTATTAAATAAATAAAAATCAAAGAAAGTTTGTTAAAAGTTTCTAATAACTATTTTTCATTATAAGTAAGGTCATTAAACAACTTGGCACTACTTTATGCGGATGAACACTTTACCGCATATAAGGGCTTAGAGTACGAAAATTAATAGTTCCAACAGACTTAATTGGTTGTGGATGGAAGTTATACCAGTTAGTTTAGGTAACTGATTGGGACCCTTCATGCTTGTATAATTTGGCTACTGGGTTACTAATTTGTGTCTTACCACCATAATAGGGGCTGGAATAATAACTTCAGGAAGTAAGTTTATTTTACTTAGTTACCTCAAAATGGTAGTCCCTTATTATTATTTATTATGTATTTTTTTCATTTTATCGTTTTCTTTTTTATTTTGTAGAGTAGTCTCCTTCCCACAACTGTCTACAGGCAGTGAAGGGTGTACAGCTGTGAGACGTTATGGGCACCCACACCTCACTCTCCTTATTTCTACTTCTTATTTCTATTTTTATTACTTTATTTTATTTCTTCATGTGAGACTGGCGAACAGAGGTTAAGAATGATAAACGGTGTATCCCCACTGCAATGTGGGTCCTACTTCCGCAGTCACCTCCAAAACCTAGGACACATTTTATAATCCCCCATTGTACCCTGGGGATCCTTTCAATTGATGAAGCGCTTTATTATTTCGGCTTGTTTGTTTGTTTGTTTCTGTAATTTGAGCAACGCCACAGGACAGCTATCTGCGCTAGCCGTCCTTAATTTAGCAGTGTAAGACTAGGGAGGAGGAAGTTAATCTTCACCACCCATCGCCAACTCTTAGGTTACTCTTTTATCAACGAATAGTGGAACTGACCGTCACATTATAACGCCCCTACAGGCTGCTTGGTGTGACGGAAATTCGAACCCGCGATCCTGGGATGATGAGTCGAGTGCCTTAACCACCGGGTCATGCAGGGCTCTCTTTCGGTTTATTTTTGTTTAAAACAAACTGTATATATGCACATACATATCATATATACACACAAACGACACAGATATACATCTCCGTATAAACAATAGTTGAAAGGAGCTTCTGGGAAAAGGCGTTGGAAAGAAGATGGGAAGGTGGCTTTTGTTGAAGTGGATGTTAGGAGGTACTGCAGAGTGTACGAGGAAGAGAACATAATGCAGTTGGAGTCATTGGATGGGCTGAGTCAATAGCCAGGTATTTTGGACGTCAGGGTAGCTTGTTTGTTTGTTTTTGAAATTCGCTCAAAGTTACACGAAGGCTATCTGCGCTAGCCGTCCTTAATTTAGCAACGTAAGACTAGAGCGAAGAAAGTTGGTCATCACCACCCACCCCCAACTCTTGGGCTACTCTTTTACCAAAGAATAGTGGGATTGACCGTCACATAATAACACCCCCTCAGCTGAAAGAGCGAGCATGTTTGGTGTGACGGGAATTCGAACTGGCGACCTTCGGATTAAAAGTCGAGTACCTTAACCATCTGGCCATGCCTGGTTATACTTCGTTATAGTGTTATTTCTAATTTCGTGTATAAGTGTTGTGGCATGTTGGAAGTTACTGGTGCATCGTGTTCTAAAAGTGATTGTATGTACATTTTGTAGATTAATGTGAGAGACAGGGAGTCACATCCTTTCTTGCACATCCCCTATGTTTTTGAGATAATTTATTATTTAAGTGGCTTCTTTGAGTGTGTATGTTCCATCTCAATGTATTATTAAAATTTACTCTAAAAAATATAATGTTGTTCGTGAGGCTGATCTGGGTCTTAGAGAGATATTAAATCTGCTTCATGTATTTTAGATTTTTTTTTTTGTTTTAAATGTTTTCCTGAATATAGTTGTTGGTATCTTGAGCGAGTTAAGTGGGACATGGTTTAGAAGTGATTGTGCAGCAAGACGGGGGTCACGCGACGTGCCCCAGAGTGTACTATTGCAGGTGTACTGGGAAGTGTGTATGTTAGTGAGTGAGGGAAAATTGATGTCACTTACGAATAAAATTTCTAAAAAAAGGTTTAGGACCGATTCTTGGGAGACCTATGCATTTAGTGTAGAGAGCGTGGATGTTTCATTGTGTATTTTGGTGCAGGCTGTCTTGTTAGTAAGAAAGCTGGAGATTTGTTTATTTGGTTTGTTTTGAATTTCACGCAAAGCTACACGAGGGCTATCTACGCTAGCCGTCCCTAATTTAGCTGTGTAAGACTAGAGGGAAGACAGCTAGTCATCACCGCCCACCACCAACTCCTGGGCTACTCTTTCATCAACAAATAGTGGGATTGAACGTTACGTTATAGCACCCTCACAGCTGAAAGGGCAAGCATGTTTGGGAAGCTGGAGGTCCAGTGAATAATGATTTACGGAATGTTAAAATACGTTAGGTTTTAGGTAAGTCCGTCATGGCACACGATTTCTTGACGTCTTGAAATGTGGCCTCTGTCACGTGGTTCTTACTTGAACCATCAGTAGACAAATTTGGTCAGTCTAAGTGGTTTGTTGTTTGTCTGTACGCCTGTTAATAGTTAGTTCCTAAGTGCTGAAGGAGACTGGCTGTGATTACTTTTTCCAGTAGTTTATCAAGGCAGTTTTATGCACTAATTGGTCTGTAGTTCACGGGGTCACTTAGCTTATTACATTTTGTGATTATGATGGTTATTATGGCGGATTTCTATGCTGTGGGGTAGTACCACTTTTAAGTGAGAACTTTTATATTGTGCAGAAGTGTTTTAGTAGGGTATTTTTCATATACCAGGGGATATGTTTAATATTTATTTGAAGTTAAGGAATCGAAATAGATATTTTTTAGTACCACGGATCGTTTGTGTTGGGACTAAATGTAAGGAAGTGGGAAAGTATGTTTATATAGGTGTAGTGTGTTTGGACAAATCATTGCGTCTCTGGAGTTTTTTCGTTTTTTTCAGTATCTATTATGGCTGTGTATAATTTTGTGGTGGATGTGAGAAGAGTTATTTTTACAAATTATTTCTAATTTCCAACAGAAATGTGCTGAGTTATTTCGGTTTTTATCTATTGATGTACATAGTTTTGCCAGTTGTCTTGTTTTTCTGTAATTAGATTTGTGATTACGAGACCTTGTCTTTTGATGAGTGTTTTTTTTAGGTTAGGTTGCCTGTTTGGATAAATAATATTCTATGTCGTCGTCTCTCTAACCAGTAAGACTTAATTGTCGATGTGCATTTCCTGTGGTTAAGGCACTCGACTTGTAATCCGAGGGTCGCCGATTTGAATCCCCGTCACACCAAACATGATCGCCCTTTCAGCTGTGGGGGCGTTATAACATGATGGTCAATCCCACTATTCGTTGGTAAAAGAGTAGCCCAAGAGTTGGCGGTGGGTGGTGATGACTCGCTGCCTACCATCTAGTCTTACACTGCTAAATTAGAATGGTGCTAGCGCAGATAGCCCTCATGTGGCTTTGAGCGAAATTCAAACCAAACCAGTAGTTAATGTCAAGTATCTGTGTTCTAACCAGTAGTTAATGTCGAGTATCTGTGTTCTTAATGGGATGGTGATTTTGTTGATGCATGTATTATATTCTTGTAGTTGGGTTGAACTCGATAGGTGTTCACGTAAGGAGGTATTTTCAAACAATGGATAGAGTGTGAGAGGTGTGTGGGGGTGTTATCGTTAAGTAATGATATATTGTAACCTTTTATAGGCAGGCCTCCTTCAAGTTTACACCAAGCATCACGAAGATTTGGGAAAGGAGCCGCGACTTCTTCTGTCCTTTTGTGTACAGCTGGGTGTGGTGGCGTTTCACCTTCCGGCAAATATTGTGGAAATCGTAGAAAAAATACTCCCCATCCTCCGATCAAAGTCAGTGCAGGGATGTGGACACCCAAGACACGTGCCGACTGCCCTCTTCTTTTAATATCCACCTCGGAAAAGGAAGTCCAAAATCTATGTGCTGCAGTCCCCAGTGGACAGGAACTTAAATTACATTTTCTTAATACATATTATCGATATCTGAAGCCCTTCGATGTTCACTGTGGTACTTTTCTACAATGTGTTTAGATAATCTAAGTACATATAACACCCAACACTTAACATACTTAGCTATATAAGATTTTCCGTTTCTTGGTGGCTTTTAACACACAAAGGATTTTATTTCGGGTTTGTCACAATCTTTGAGGCACCTTCCAGTTATAGTCGACGTTAGGACTGGGCACATTTTGCTTCTTCTCATTAAAAATCTTCGACATGGTTTCAAGTGAATTCAGTTGGCTTATTGGACTTTCTATTTCTTATTCATTTATCCAATAATTTTCACTCGTAATAGATCTTTTTTCTTTAAAAATGTGTCACCCTCAAGGATTGGTTATTAAGTTAGTAAATTTTGTCTTCATCTGATGTAATTAATGTACTTCCTATTTATCGTTTTTATTGGGATCGTTTAATTTTCTGATTTAGGATCGCTTAATCCAATAATTCCGGTTGTGTCATAATGTAGCATGTCTATATTTCGATTCTCATATCTTTTTTCTCCCGAATATTAATAATCTGTAGATTGTAAATCATTTTTCCAGAGAACAATATGATTTTCTCTGGTCCTGTACAACGGTATACTTAATATCAAAACTATTAGGTTTAGTGTTAAAAGTATTGCAATGATCAATTTCCACTTGTATAACCTGGAACTGACAGAGGTTGTTTGTAAGTGTTTATGATGTTGCTTTAATCCTTGTATAGTTAAACTTGCTTCTCCTAAGGGTAAACGTCTAGTCTCTTCTAGTATATTTCTTAAATTAGAGACCTCTGTTTCTGTCAGGGCTTCTGATTCTTCTTTTGTCAGTAAGTCTAATAGCTCAGGTACTTATTTTCAAAATGAGACCAAAAACTCGAGCGCTTTTGAATTATTCTTTTATTCTTTCAGAGAATAAAAGGGTACTTTATTGGTACGTTATTCAAGTACTTCATAAGTAACTGGGAAATAGTACATTTAGTGTTGCTTCTATAATAAATGCTAAACTTATTCCTTGTCCATGAGCTGAGCAGTTTTTAGCTAACTTTAACTATCTTTTAGTTTTATCAATTTCGTTTGGTAATCGAATTGCTGTTAGTTAGAATTATGGCACACTACAGGAAAAAATGTAATTAAATTAGTTAGAATTAGGGCACACTGCAGGAAAAATGTAATTAAATTAGTTAGAATTAGGGCACACTGCAGGAAAAATGTAATTAAATTAGTTAGAATTAGGGCACATTGCAGGAAAAATGTAATTAAATTAGTTAGAATTAGGGCACATTGCAGGAAAAATGTAATTAAATTAGTTAGAATTAGGACACACTGCAGGAAAAATGTAATTAAATTAGTTAAAATTAGGGCACACTGCAGGAAAAATGTAATTAAATTAGTTAGAATTAGGGCACACTGCAGGAAAAATGTAATTAAATTAGAATTAGGGCACACTGCAGGAAAAATGTGATTTATTTGTCACATTGAATAACCAACTTTCTGGGGTTGCTCTTGAAAAAGGAAAATGGTTTTGGTTTTGATTACTCTTTTCACATAAGTACGCTACCTGCAAAAATAACATAGTTACGCGTTACTACGGGTGTTGAATATATTCCATAAATTGGAGTACATACTCTGATAGGACTGTCTATACGTTTTAACGTATCTTCTACGGTTAATTCTACATTAGTATGCTGGTAATTAGATACAGCTTGGTACGTGCTTTCTTCAACTGCTGTTAAAACAAATAATGGATTAAAGTTAAAAGTAATCGTACAGTTTAAACATTCTAGTCACAGGTTTTAGAGGAATTTATATGAAAATTTATTTAAGTATTTCTACTTGTCTCCGATTTATTACGTTACGTACGTTAGGTATTAGGATATTAAATAACCGCAAATTTTAATTTGAACTTAGAAGTTAAGTGAATGTCGATATTTAACAAGACTGATGCACACAATTTCCTCTCTTAAAACAAACATATTTAATGCACAAATAATGGTTTATATACAAGCTTTACAAACTTACAAACAATACTGAGTCTTCTATCGGATTTGGAACTGAATATTTTATCGATAGCTCATGGAGAGCAAGCTAATTCTCTGTTGATACACAAGTACGCTTCACGTATATAAGACAAAGATGTTTAATGTCCTCGTAGAAATATACCAACGTCCGAAGTTAATTCACTTAATTTAAACTGTTTGTAATGTTCGCCATCTATAATCGTTACTGGTCAAATATCTTTAATTTTTCGATTAATAAGCGTTTATCACAATTATAACTTCCAAGGTTTGTAATATACGGAACGTAGCGAACCAACAATATAATTAAACTGTTTATCCGCATGTTGTGATTTATAAACTTTAAGGCGAGATTCTAGAAATTTTGGTTAGCCCAACACCACTAGTATTTACGTAAATATATACATTGCTGATTCTTCAGCTCGAGAATCTTCTACAAATTTGGAGAACAGGCGGATTTGTTTCTTTGTTTTGGATTTCGCGCAAAGCTACACGAGGGCTATCTGCGCTAGCCTTCCCTAATTTAGCAGTGTAAGACTAGAGGGAAGGCAGTTAGTCATCACCACCCACCGCCAATTCTTGGGCTACTCTTTTACCAACGAATAGTGGGATTGATCGTCGCATTACAACGTTCCGAGTGCTGAAAGAGCGAGCATGTTTGGTGCGACGGGGATGCGAATTTGCGACCCTCAGATTACGAGTCGAATGCCTTAACACACCTGGCTAAGCCGAGCCTTGAACAGGTGGGACGTTCGCAATCGACATTTAACAATAGCCCTCGTGTAGCTTTGTGCGAAATTAAAAAAAAAAACAAATAAAACATATTTTAGAAATAATCAGTTATAATTAATTTTAAAACATTGTTCCACAATTGAACGGATTGTTATCGTTCAGTAGTACATTGTTGCTCGATGAAGCCTCGCAAATAAAAATAATTTTAAAGCAGAGAAAAGTTCGTGTGTAATTTCATATATTACTTTATCTATATTGTGAGTCTTAAATGTTAATTATACTTGTTTAAATTTATTATTATCAGGGGTATTATACCTTTATTTTTGTTCTTTGTTTGTATTTAAGCACAATAAGTTGTTTGTGTTCTACCTGCCAATATATATCCAAACCCGGTTTCTAGTGTTGTAAGCTCACAAACAAACTGCTGTGCCACTGGAAAACTACCTATGAACACTACATTATCTATCTAGTGCTTTAAGGAGGATTTTCACGAATTGGAAGAAACTGTAAGAATAATATTCCAACCACACAATATAATTATATAATCTATAATTCTTCAGACTGACTGGGAAACAGCCTAACGCTAATCCTACTAAAACAAGTTTTATGTACTCAAACAATAATTAAAAGATAATAATCTCTATATACAACCACCAATGAATATCTGTCTCTTTCTTTGTGGGTCTTTCACATATACTCGGCTACATCTTTAAAGCTCTAAACTCGTGGCACAGATACAACTTTGTGGAGGAAGTTATGTGGCCACAACCTAAAGGTAGTTTTGAGGTAGCATATTGAAGTCAAAATGAGCAATTTAGTTATTCTGGCAAACAGGATGACCATTTGGTGTCAAATTTAAAAGATCGGAATTTTATGGTAATGTACGGTCAAGAGGGCTAATTTTTGTTTATTTTCTGTTAGAGGACTGTGATCTATTATGCATTAAAACTTCTCTGTTAGAGGACTGATCCATTATGCATTAAAACTTCTCTGTTAGAGGACTGATTTATTATGCATTGAAACTTTTCTGTTAGAGGACTGATTTATTATGCATTACAACTTCTCTGTTAGAGGACTGATTTATTATGCATTACAACTTCTCTGTTAGAGGACTGATTTATTATGCATTAAAACTTCTCTGTTAGAGGACTGATTTATTATGAATTAAAACTTCTCTGTTAGAGGACTGATCTATTATGCATTAAAGCTTCTCTGTTAGAGGACTGATCTATTATGACTGATTTATTATGCATTAAAACGATTTTAAAATTTTGAGGTTTTATTTCTGCTCTTTTTCCTTCCTCTATCTTTCTTCTTTCTTCTTTCTTTCCTTAACTAACAAAAACGTCTGGTGTTATCTCTCGATCCTTTGTACAAACTCACTCCCTCAACTAAATAGGCTTTCTTCAGTGACATATTTTTCTTTCCTTGCGTGTACTCGCAAGAATCGGCCATACAATGACTTCATAAACACGTTTGGTATCAGTTAATTTTTATTCTCGTTGTGTTGCATCGAGAAGAGAATAAGTCAGTTGTTTATTGAATATATCGATAATTAGGATACACTGCAAACGATATTCTTGATGAAGAGAAACCCACTTGAAATAAAAATATATCTCAGAACGGCTGATATGGATGGGTATTAACACTTTTTCTGATAAAAAGAGAACAACAGTTAAAGTGTTAATATCCATAGCAGCCGTTCTGAGATACATTTTTTCTGCAAATGATACTTGACCATACAACAAAAATTAGGACACCAAAAGGGTGGGAATTTAGTTTTGGAAACTTAATTTTATGAAAAGCATGTGGAAGAAGCAGAAGCAATGTACCCCTTTTACTTTGATTAAAATAGTTTTAGCAAATTTAATTTTTTTTTAAAATCACTATTAGTATAGCTGACTTGATCGAAACAATTCCGGATATTTAAAGCTATTTTCATCAGAAAAACGCCGGTTACAGGGGCAGTAAAAGTAAAGATTCAAACAGCAGTAGCTTAAAGCATAAACCTTAGTAGAACTACTTTGATAAATACATAATATATTGTACCAAATTTAAAAAATAACACCATTACACAACAATTTAATACATTTGAGTATTAAACATACTGTTAAAAGACCAAAATATTAAGATTTTAGTTTGAATTTCGCACAAAACCACTGAAGAGATATTTGTATTAGCAATCCCAAATTAACCCCTGATAGACAAAAGGAAGAACAGTTAGTCAACACAACCCACTACAAGCTTGTTGGCCACTCTATTGCCATTGAATAGTCATATTGACCATAACGTTATAATCACTCCACAGCTGAAAGGGTGAGCATGTTCGGTGACAGGATTCGAACTCGCGACTTGCAGATTACGAGTGAAGCTCTACAGTCACTATAAAATGGCATGCCTCATGTAAAATAATCAAATGAACAGTTTTTATTGTGCATTTAAATTATGCCAAGACTCATTTCTCATCAGCAGCATGGAAAAAGCGGCTATTCACAGCCATATGAAAAGCAAGAATCATGTAGGAAACATGAAGATATTGAACTAATACCTTAAAATAATCTTTAAAAGAAACCTTCTATCTTAAAAATCCAGCTCCTAGTAGCACAGTGGTATCTTTGTGGAGTTACAACGCTAAAAACCGGTTTCGATACTCATACTGAAAGGAGCACAGACAGTCCAACAACAAATTTAATAATTCTCAGAGAAGAATTGTTTGTTTTTGAATTTCGCGCAAAGCTAAAAGAGAGCTACATGCGCTAGCCGTCTCTAATTTAGTAGTGTAAGGCTAGAGGGAAGGCAGCTAATCGTCACCACCCACCGCCAACTCTTGGGCTACTCTTTTACCAATGAATAGTGGGATTGACCGCACTTTGTAACGCTCCCACAGCTGAAAGGGGGAGAATGTTTGGTGCGACGGGGATTGAAACCCTCGAACCTCAAATTACGAGTCGAACGACTTAACCCACCTGACCATGATTGGCCTATTTAGAGGAAAACTACCTATAAATACATAAACCTCTTGACAGCAATAAAAATGTAGACTTTAAGAACACTCACATTGTAATTAATTACAGAAACGATACAAAAACTGTTTAAATCAAAAATGAAAATTAATTTACACAGGCGTGAATCTCCTAAACGTCTGTCAAGTCTCGTAAAATCTGAGCGAAAACCTGAACATCTGTGAAATCTCGTAAAGTCTGAGTTAAGGCTCTATATAATATTTGAAAAAGTCTACTGAAACCTTCTCTCTTATATATAACACAAAAATCTATGTGTATATATGTTTGTCTATTATCTAACTAAGTACTCCAATATCGCTGGACTAATCTGAACCAAACTTTGTTGGGTGCTAGTTTCAAACAAAATGTATGTTAATAAAGTTAAAAACCCACTGCCCTATTATTGACGTTATTGAATATCTATATTTTCTCTGATACGAGCAAAAGTTAACTACAAAGCCCAGAATAGCCAGATGGTTATGGCGTTCGACTCGTGATCTGAGTGTCGTGGATTAGAATTCCCGTCACAACAAACATGTTTGTCTTTTCAGTCGTGTGGGAGTTATTATGTGACGGCCTATTCCCCTATTCGTTGGTAAAAGAATAGTTCAAGAGTTGGCAGTGCGTGATGATGACTAGTTGCTTTCTCTTTAGTCTTACATTATTAAGTTAGGAACGGTTAACTCAGATAGCCCTCGTGTATCTTTGCTCAATACTAAAAACAAGCAAACTACATTAACGGGTGACCCCAAGTTTTTTTTACTAAAAACCTTTATTAACTTTCTGTGATGTAACATATACACCTTGTGGGACACACAAACGTTTCATATATATCAAAGACTACGCCATAGGGTTCTATGTAATAATATGTGAATTCAACTGAAGTTTCTGCTCCAACCATCACCTAAGGCGTTTATTAAGTTATACCCGCTTCCTTCCTTGACATTTGACCTTACAGCTTCGGCCAGTAAGGCAATTCTACAGTCGTTGACCGTCAGTTAATAATATGAAACATTTTGTGAGTATATCAAGAGTTGGGTTTTGAAAGCAAGCTTTTTCTATAACGTCACTCACAGTGACATTGTTTATGTATACACACAGTGAGTTATTAAGAACATATTAAACGTTCGACAAGAAAACAATGAATACAGTAATAATATGTTACATAAGTTGCGCGAAAGGACGTTTTTATCATAGCATCCACCTCAATATTTTCTTTAGTTTATAATCCTGGCAAAGAATGGTTACTTCAGTTTGTATGACAATAAATCCTAAAGTTTATAATACAAGAAAACAGTGTTTGATGCCTGTTAGATCAGTTGGCAGTTAAGGTTCTGGACGAATTTCACCTGCAACTGGTACCCAGTTTTCCGACAAGATTAAATCATCATGATTTAATGGTGTTATCATTAAATAACACTGTTTCATCAGCATGTTGTTACTTCTGTAAAAGAACGAAGCCAGAAAGCGTCAAAAAGTCCACTTGACCATATAAATTCACAGGGAAAGTTAAAGTTAGATAACTGCTTGAACAATGACATGTTCCAACCTTGAGAATCAGGACAAAGTTAGTGACCTTACCACACCTTCTTCCCTTTATTTTTAGACTTCCCTGGCTATCCATAACCTTCAACAACAAAGCCAGATTAAATTTTATTCGTGTATTGCCAAGCTAACTATTTTCCCCATAAATCTCCTTGGCCTGACAAGAGCTTTCTGAGTTAACGTTATATATTCTTAGAGTTGGTACATTTCTTTCTACATATATACCGGTAGTCTTAGTTGTTTTAACACGTGGTTTTCCTCATGACAGTAAAACAACAGTACTCTACCTATCTGGATGCCTGATTTAGGCAGGGGTACTTTAAACTGTTACAATTTGACTCTCTGGAATATCTCGTCTGGGGCTTTATTAAAAGCTGTACCCTCACTAACATCTTCCAGGAACCAAGATTGGTGAAGTGGCTGAAGCGAGCACCTTGGTGCCAGCCATCACTAGTGGCTACAAATTGTTTCAACCTCGTCGCTGTAACCACAGTGGCAGCTGCCCCTTTAAAAGTAAGCTTCGCTGGTGTTGTAGATTTTAACGTAGAAGAGATGGCAGAAGGACTTCTGTCGTTGTAGCTAAGTTCTAGTTTCACTGATTTTAGTAATAGGAAGTTCCAAATAGAGTTCCTGTTTTTATGACTGTTACGCGTACACACATACTGTTTCTGTTGTTTCTTTCAAGAGGCATCCCTCAACGGGACGCTTTTAGTTGCTTTCTGTTATGCTCAAATTTACACCATGTTTTTTTATTTTTTAGGATTATTCGATGTCTCCATCATGTCGATATTGGGCATTGGATTGGTAAACAGCAGGTTTGCCGACACACTAGACCTCGTGGACTCGTCCAAATTCACTTTCTCTTTTATGTTAGGTGTTGTCACTCCTACAAACGAACAAATATAAAGGTGTTTAATTGACACTAAACCTTGTTAGCACCTAGAGAAAGTTAAAGTCAGAAACTGCTTGAGCAATGCTGTGTTCCAACCTAATCAATCGTAGAAAAGAAAGATTTAGTGAACTTACCATTAAACGAAAACTTGTAGTATATTTCACTACTGCAGTAGCTTTAAGCTTAACAGCAAATATAATATAATATTTCGATTAGTTTATTATTTCTATTACCAGCGATTTAAAGATAATTTCAATTAATCGAATAATGGAATAACCGAAAACATTGTACTATCGATCAGTCGATTACTTTCATGATTTTACTCGATTAATCAGCTTATGAAACATACTTAAATGTAATCATTTCTCTTAGGTTATCGATCGTATCGACTAATTGCCAACTTATAGTGATGCGTACCATAAACTTTACCAACAAAATTTAAATAAAGTAATATTTTTTGCATATACCTTTCTATACCAGCCAGTTTAAACTAGTATAATAAGTAAACCAGTGGCAAACACGGCATATATTTAGATGTGGCAGCAACAACATAGATGCTTCTTTTTAAATTCTTATTCACAGAAAAAAAAAATCCATCACAAAAAAAGCAGCATTGAAAGTCTCTCTCCTCATATTAGATTTTATCTCCCAAAGTCTATCTCCTCATATTAGATTTTATCTCCCAAAGTCTATCTCTTCATATTAGATTTTATCTCCCAAAGTCTATCTCCTCATATTAGATTTTATCTCTCAAATTCTCTCCTCATATTACATTTTATCTCCTAAAGTCTCTGTCTTCATATCACATTTTATCTCCCAAAGTCTCTCTCCTCATATTAGGTTTTATCTCCCAAAGTCTCTCTCCTCATATTAGATATTATCTCCCAAAGTCTCTCTCCTCATATTAGATTTTATCTCCCAAAGTTTCTCTCTTGATATTAGATTTTATCTCCCAAAGTCTATATACTCATATTAGATTTTATCTCACAAAGTCTCTCTCTTCATATTAGATTTTATCTCCCAAAGTCTCTCTCCTCATATTAGATTTTATCTCCCAAAGTCTCTCTCTTCATATTAAATTTTATCTCTCAAAGTCTCTTTTTTCATATTAGATTTTATATTCCAAAGTCTCTCTCCTAATATTAGATTTTATCTCCCAAAGTCTCTCTCCTGATATTTAATTTTATCTCCCAAAGTCTCTCTCTTCATATTAGATTTTATCTCCCAAAGTCTCTCTCCTCATATTAGATTTTATCTCCCAAAGTCTCTCTCCTCATATTAGATTTTATTTCCCAAAGTCTTTCTTCTCATATTAGATTTTATCTCTCAAAGTCTCTCTCCTCATATTAGATTTTATCTCCCAAAGTCTCTCTTTTCATATTAGATTTTATCTCCTAAAGTCTATATCCTCATATTAGATTTTATCTCCTAAAGTCTCTATCTTCATATTAGATTTTATCTCCCAAAGTCTGTCTCCTCATATTAGATTTTATCTCCCAAAGTCTCTCCTCATATTAGATTTTATCTCCCAAAGTCTTATTTCTCATATCAGATTTTATCTCCCAAAGTCTCTCTTCTCATATTCGATTTTATCTCCCAAAGTCTCTCTCCTCATATTCGATTTTATCTCCCAAAGTCTCTCTCTTCATATTAGATTTTATCTCCCAAAGTCTCTCTCTTCATATTAGATTTTATCTCCCAAAGTCTCTCTCCTCATATTAGATTTTATCTCCCAAAGTCTCTCTCCTCATATTAGATTTTATCTCCCAAAGTCTCTCTCTCATATTAGATTTTATCTCCCAAAGTCTCTCTCTTCATATTAGATTTTATCTCCCAAAGTCTCTCTCCTCATATTAGATTTTATCTCCCAAAGTCTTTCTCCTCATATTAGATTTTATCTCCCAAAGTCTCTCTCTCTCATATTAGATTTTATCTCCCAAAGTCTCTCTCCTCATATTAGATTTTATCTCCCAAAGTCTCTCCTCATATTAGATTTTATCTCCCAAAGTCTCTCTCCTCATATTAGATTTTATCTCCCAAAGTCTCTCTCTCTCATATTAGATTTTATCTCCCAAAGTCTCTCTCCTCATATTAGATTTTATCTCCCAAAGTCTCTCTCTTCATATTAGATTTTATCTCCCAAAGTCTCTCTCTTCATATTAGATTTTATCTCCCAAAGTCTCTCTCCTCATATTAGATTTTATCTCCCAAAGTCTCTCTCCTCATATTAGATTTTATCTCTCCCATATTAGATTTTATCTCCCAAAGTCTCTCTCCTCATATTAGATTTTATCTCCCAAAGTCTCTCTCTTCATATTAGATTTTATCTCCCAAAGTCTCTCTCCTCATATTAGATTTTATCTCCCAAAGTCTTTCTCCTCATATTAGATTTTATCTCCCAAAGTCTCTCTCCTCATATTAGATTTTATCTCCCAAAGTCTCTCTCCTCATATTAGATTTTATCTCCCAAAGTCTCTCTCTTCATATTAGATTTTATCTCCCAAAGTCTCTCTCCTCATATTAGATTTTATCTCCCAAAGTCTCTCTCTTCATATTAGATTTTATCTCCCAAAGTCTTTCTTCTCATATTAGATTTTATCTCCCAAAGTCTCTCTCTTTATATTAGATTTTATCTCTCAAAGTCTCTCTCTTCATATTAGATTTTATCTCCCAAAGTCTCTCTCCTCATATTAGATTTTATCTCCCAAAGTCTCTCCTCATATTAGATTTTATCTCCCAAAGTCTCTCCTCATATTAGATTTTATCTCCCAAAGTCTCTCTCTCATATTAGATTTTATCTCCCAAAGTCTCTCTCCTCATATTAGATTTTATCTCCCAAAGTCTTATTTCTCATATTAGATTTTATCTCCCAAAGTCTCTCTTCTCATATTAGATTTTATCTCCCAAAGTCTCTCTCTCTCATATTAGATTTTATCTCCCAAAGTCTCTCTCTTCATATTAGATTTTATCTCCCAAAGTCTCTCTCTTCATATTAGATTTTATCTCCCAAAGTCTCTCTCCTCATATTAGATTTTATCTCCCAAAGTCTCTCTCCTCATATTAGATTTTATCTCCCAAAGTCTCTCTCCTCATATTAGATTTTATCTCCCAAAGTCTCTCTCTTCATATTAGATTTTATCTCCCAAAGTCTCTCTCCTCATATTAGATTTTATCTCCCAAAGTCTCTCTCCTCATATTAGATTTTATCTCCCAAAGTCTCTCTCCTCATATTAGATTTTATCTCCCAAAGTCTCTCTCCTCATATTAGATTTTATCTCCCAAAGTCTCTCTTCTCATATTAGATTTTATCTCCCAAAGTCTCTCTCCTCATATTAGATTTTATCTCCCAAAGTCTCTCTCTTCATATTAGATTTTATCTCCCAAAGTCTCTCTTCTCATATTAGATTTTATCTCCCAAAGTCTCTCTCTTCATATTAGATTTTATCTCCCAAAGTCTCTCTCCTCATATTAGATTTTATCTCCCAAAGTCTCTCTCCTCATATTAGATTTTATCTCCCAAAGTCTTATTTCTCATATTAGATTTTATCTCCCAAAGTCTCTCTACTCATATTAGATTTTATCTCCCAAAGTCTCTCTCTTCATATTAGATTTTATCTCCCAAAGTCTCTCTCTTCATATTAGATTTTATCTCCCAAAGTCTCTCTCCTCATATTAGATTTTATCTCCCAAAGTCTCTCCTCATATTAGATTTTATCTCCCAAAGTCTCTCCTCATATTAGATTTTATTTCCCAAAGTTTCTCTCCTCATATTAGATTTTATCTCCCAAAGTCTCTCTCTCATATTAGATTTTATCTCCCAAAGTCTCTCTCCTCATATTAGATTTTATCTCCCAAAGTCTCTCTCCTCATATTAGATTTTATCTCCCAAAGTCTCTCTCTTCATATTAGATTTTATCTCCCAAAGTCTCTCTCCTCATATTAGATTTTATCTCCCAAAGTCTCTCTCCTCATATTAGATTTTATCTCCCAAAGTCTCTCTCTTCATATTAGATTTTATCTCCCAAAGTCTCTCTCTCTCTCCTATTAGATTTTATCTCCCAAAGTCTCTCTCCTCATATTAGATTTTATCTCCCAAAGTCTCTCTCCTCATATTAGATTTTATCTCCCAAAGTCTCTCTCCTCATATTAGATTTTATCTCCCAAAGTCTCTCTCTTCATATTAGATTTTATCTCCCAAAGTCTCTCTCCTCATATTAGATTTTATCTCCCAAAGTCTCTCTCTCTCATATTAGATTTTATCTCCCAAAGTCTCTCTTTCTCATATTAGATTTTATCTCCCAAAGTCTCTCTCCTCATATTAGATTTTATCTCCCAAAGTCTCTCTCTTCATATTAGATTTTATCTCCCAAAGTCTCTCTCCTCATATTAGATTTTATCTCCCAAAGTCTCTCTCTCTCATATTAGATTTTATCTCCCAAAGTCTCTTTCTCATATTAGATTTTATCTCCCAAAGTCTCTCTCCTCATATTAGATTTTATCTCCCAAAGTCTCTCTCTTCATATTAGATTTTATCTCCCAAAGTCTCTCTCCTCATATTAGATTTTATCTCCCAAAGTCTCTCTCTTCATATTAGATTTTATCTCCCAAAGTCTCTCTCCTCATATTAGATTTTATCTCCCAAAGTCTCTCTCTCATATTAGATTTTATCTCCCAAAGTCTCTCTCCTCATATTAGATTTTATCTCCCAAAGTCTCTCTCCTCATATTAGATTTTATCTCCCAAAGTCTCTCTCTTCATATTAGATTTTATCTCCCAAAGTCTCTCTCCTCATATTAGATTTTATCTCCCAAAGTCTCTCTCTCATATTAGATTTTATCTCCCAAAGTCTCTCTCTCATATTAGATTTTATCTCCCAAAGTCTCTCTCTCTCATATTAGATTTTATCTCCCAAAGTCTCTCTCCTCATATTAGATTTTATCTCCCAAAGTCTCTCTCCTCATATTAGATTTTATCTCCCAAAGTCTCTCTCTTCTATTAGATTTTATTCCCAAAGTCTTCTCTCTCATATTAGATTTTATCTCCCAAAGTCTCTCTCCTCATATTAGATTTTATCTCCCAAAGTCTCTCTCTCTCATATTAGATTTTATCTCCCAAAGTCTCTCTCTCTCATATTAGATTTTATCTCCCAAAGTCTCTCTCTCATATTAGATTTTATCTCCCAAAGTCTCTCCTCATATTAGATTTTATCTCTCTCCTCATATTAGATTTTATCTCCCAAAGTCTCTCTCCTCATATTAGATTTTATCTCCCAAAGTCTCTCTCTCTCATATTAGATTTTATCTCCCAAAGTCTCTCTCCTCATATTAGATTTTATCTCCCAAAGTCTCTCTCTCATATTAGATTTTATCTCCCAAAGTCTCTCTCCTCATATTAGATTTTATCTCCCAAAGTCTCTCTCTCATATTAGATTTTATCTCCCAAAGTCTCTCTCTCCTCATATTAGATTTTATCTCCCAAAGTCTCTCTCCTCATATTAGATTTTATCTCCCAAAGTCTCTCTCCTCATATTAGATTTTATCTCCCAAAGTCTCTCTCTCATATTAGATTTTATCTCCCAAAGTCTCTCTCCTCATATTAGATTTTATCTCCCAAAGTCTCTCTCCTCATATTAGATTTTATCTCCCAAAGTCTCTCTCCTCATATTAGATTTTATCTCCCAAAGTCTCTCTCTCATATTAGATTTTATCTCCCAAAGTCTCTCTCTCTCATATTAGATTTTATCTCCCAAAGTCTCTCTCCTCATATTAGATTTTATCTCCCAAAGTCTCTCTCTCATATTAGATTTTATCTCCCAAAGTCTCTCTCATATTAGATTTTATCTCCCAAAGTCTCTCTCCTCATATTAGATTTTATCTCCCAAAGTCTCTCTCTCTCATATTAGATTTTATCTCCCAAAGTCTCTCAAAGTCTCTCTCTCTCATATTAGATTTTATCTCCCAAAGTCTCTCTCTCCTCATATTAGATTTTATCTCCCAAAGTCTCTCTCTCATATTAGATTTTATCTCCCAAAGTCTCTCTCCTCATATTAGATTTTATCTCCCAAAGTCTCTCTCTTCTATTAGATTTTATCATCTCCAAAGTCTCTCTCTCTCATATTAGATTTTATCTCCCAAAGTCTCTCTCTTCATATTAGATTTTATCTCCCAAAGTCTCTCTCCTCATATTAGATTTTATCTCCCAAAGTCTCTCTCTCATATTAGATTTTATCTCCCAAAGTCTCTCTCCTCATATTAGATTTTATCTCCCAAAGTCTCTCTCCTCATATTAGATTTTATCTCCCAAAGTCTCTCTCCTCATATTAGATTTTATCTCCCAAAGTCTCTCTCCTCATATTAGATTTTATCTCCCAAAGTCTCTCTCCTCATATTAGATTTTATCTCCCAAAGTCTCTCTCTCTCATATTAGATTTTATCTCCCAAAGTCTCTCTCCTCATATTAGATTTTATCTCCCAAAGTCTCTCTCTCTCATATTAGATTTTATCTCCCAAAGTCTCTCTCTCTCATATTAGATTTTATCTCCCAAAGTCTCTCTCTCTCATATTAGATTTTATCTCCCAAAGTCTCTCTCTCATATTAGATTTTATCTCCCAAAGTCTCTCTCTCATCATATTAGATTTTATCTCCCAAAGTCTCTCTCCTCATATTAGATTTTATCTCCCAAAGTCTCTCTCTCTCATATTAGATTTTATCTCCCAAAGTCTCTCTCTCATATTAGATTTTATCTCCCAAAGTCTCTCTCTCTCATATTAGATTTTATCTCCCAAAGTCTCTCTCCTCATATTAGATTTTATCTCCCAAAGTCTCTCTCCTCATATTAGATTTTATCTCCCAAAGTCTCTCTCTCATATTAGATTTTATCTCCCAAAGTCTCTCTCTCTCATATTAGATTTTATCTCCCAAAGTCTCTCTCTCTCATATTAGATTTTATCTCCCAAAGTCTCTCTCCTCATATTAGATTTTATCTCCCAAAGTCTCTCTTTCTCATATTAGATTTTATCTCCCAAAGTCTCTCTCCTCATATTAGATTTTATCTCCCAAAGTCTCTCTCTTCATATTAGATTTTATCTCCCAAAGTCTCTCTCCTCATATTAGATTTTATCTCCCAAAGTCTCTCTCCTCATATTAGATTTTATCTCCCAAAGTCTCTCTCTCTCATATTAGATTTTATCTCCCAAAGTCTCTCTCTTCATATTAGATTTTATCTCCCAAAGTCTCTCTCTCATATTAGATTTTATCTCCCAAAGTCTCTCTCTCTCATATTAGATTTTATCTCCCAAAGTCTCTCTCCTCATATTAGATTTTATCTCCCAAAGTCTCTCTCTTCATATTAGATTTTATCTCCCAAAGTCTCTCTCTCATATTAGATTTTATCTCCCAAAGTCTCTCTCCTCATATTAGATTTTATCTCCCAAAGTCTCTCTCTTCATATTAGATTTTATCTCCCAAAGTCTCTCTCCTCATATTAGATTTTATCTCCCAAAGTCTCTCTCCTCATATTAGATTTTATCTCCCAAAGTCTCTCTCCTCATATTAGATTTTATCTCCCAAAGTCTCTCTTTCTCATATTAGATTTTATCTCCCAAAGTCTCTCTCCTCATATTAGATTTTATCTCCCAAAGTCTCTCTCCTCATATTAGATTTTATCTCCCAAAGTCTCTCTTCTCATATTAGATTTTATCTCCCAAAGTCTCTCTCCTCATATTAGATTTTATCTCCCAAAGTCTCTCTCCTCATATTAGATTTTATCTCCCAAAGTCTCTCTCTTCATATTAGATTTTATCTCCCAAAGTCTCTCTCTCTCATATTAGATTTTATCTCCCAAAGTCTCTCTCTCTCATATTAGATTTTATCTCCCAAAGTCTCTCTCTCATATTAGATTTTATCTCCCAAAGTCTCTCTCCTCATATTAGATTTTATCTCCCAAAGTCTCTCTCCTCATATTAGATTTTATCTCCCAAAGTCTCCCAATTAGATTTCTCTCTCTCTCATATTAGATTTTATCTCCCAAAGTCTCTCTCTCATATTAGATTTTATCTCCCAAAGTCTCTCTCTCATATTAGATTTTATCTCCCAAAGTCTCTCTCTCATATTAGATTTTATCTCCCAAAGTCTCTCTCCTCATATTAGATTTTATCTCCCAAAGTCTCTCTCTTCATATTAGATTTTATCTCCCAAAGTCTCTCTCTCATATTAGATTTTATCTCCCAAAGTCTCTCTCTCTCATATTAGATTTTATCTCCCAAAGTCTCTCTCCTCATATTAGATTTTATCTCCCAAAGTCTCTCTCTCTCATATTAGATTTTATCTCCCAAAGTCTCTCTCTTCATATTAGATTTTATCTCCCAAAGTCTCTCTCTCATATTAGATTTTATCTCCCAAAGTCTCTCTCCTCATATTAGATTTTATCTCCCAAAGTCTCTCTCTCTCATATTAGATTTTATCTCCCAAAGTCTCTCTCCTCATATTAGATTTTATCTCCCAAAGTCTCTCATATTAGATTTTATCTCCCAAAGTCTCTCTCCTCATATTAGATTTTATCTCCCAAAGTCTCTCTCCTCATATTAGATTTTATCTCCCAAAGTCTCTCTCCCAAAGTCTCATATTAGATTTTATCTCCCAAAGTCTCTCTCTCATCATATTAGATTTTATCTCCCAAAGTCTCTCTCCTCATATTAGATTTTATCTCCCAAAGTCTCTCTCTTCATATTAGATTTTATCTCCCAAAGTCTCTCTCTCATATTAGATTTATTAGATTTTATCTCCCAAAGTCTCTCTCCTCATATTAGATTTTATCTCCCAAAGTCTCTCTCTCTCTCTCTCATATTAGATTTTATCTCCCAAAGTCTCTCTCCTCATATTAGATTTTATCTCCCAAAGTCTCTCTCTCTCATATTAGATTTTATCTCCCAAAGTCTCTCTCCTCATATTAGATTTTATCTCCCAAAGTCTCTCTCTCCTCATATTAGATTTTATCTCCCAAAGTCTCTCTCATATTAGATTTTATCTCCCAAAGTCTCTCTCCTCATATTAGATTTTATCTCCCAAAGTCTCTCTCCTCATATTAGATTTTATCTCCCAAAGTCTCTCTCTCATATTAGATTTTATCTCCCAAAGTCTCTCTCCTCATATTAGATTTTATCTCCCAAAGTCTCTCTCTTCATATTAGATTTTATCTCCCAAAGTCTCTCTCTCTCATATTAGATTTTATCTCCCAAAGTCTCTCTCCTCATATTAGATTTTATCTCCCAAAGTCTCCCAAAGTCTCTCATATTAGATTTTATCTCCCAAAGTCTCTCTCCTCATATTAGATTTTATCTCCCAAAGTCTCTCTCTCATATTAGATTTTATCTCCCAAAGTCTCTCTCTCATATTAGATTTTATCTCCCAAAGTCTCTCTCCTCATATTAGATTTTATCTCCCAAAGTCTCTCTCCTCATATTAGATTTTATCTCCCAAAGTCTCTCTCCTCATATTAGATTTTATCTCCCAAAGTCTCTCTCTCTCATATTAGATTTTATCTCCCAAAGTCTCTCTCCTCATATTAGATTTTATCTCCCAAAGTCTCTCTCCTCATATTAGATTTTATCTCCCAAAGTCTCTCTCCTCATATTAGATTTTATCTCCCAAAGTCTCTCTCTCTCATATTAGATTTTATCTCCCAAAGTCTCTCTCTCTCATATTAGATTTTATCTCCCAAAGTCTCTCTCCTCATATTAGATTTTATCTCCCAAAGTCTCTCTCTTCATATTAGATTTTATCTCCCAAAGTCTCTCTCTCTCATATTAGATTTTATCTCCCAAAGTCTCTCTCCTCATATTAGATTTTATCTCCCAAAGTCTCTCTCTCATATTAGATTTTATCTCCCAAAGTCTCTCTCCTCATATTAGATTTTATCTCCCAAAGTCTCTCTCCTCATATTAGATTTTATCTCCCAAAGTCTCTCTCTCTCATATTAGATTTTATCTCCCAAAGTCTCTCTCTTCATATTAGATTTTATCTCCCAAAGTCTCTCTCATATTAGATTTTATCTCCCAAAGTCTCTCTCCTCATATTAGATTTTATCTCCCAAAGTCTCTCTCCATATTAGATTTTATCTCCCAAAGTCTCTCTCCTCATATTAGATTTTATCTCCCAAAGTCTCTCTCTCTCATATTAGATTTTATCTCCCAAAGTCTCTCTCCTCATATTAGATTTTATCTCCCAAAGTCTCTCTCCTCATATTAGATTTTATCTCCCAAAGTCTCTCTCTCTCATATTAGATTTTATCTCCCAAAGTCTCTCTCCTCATATTAGATTTTATCTCCCAAAGTCTCTCTCTCATATTAGATTTTATCTCCCAAAGTCTCTCTCCTCATATTAGATTTTATCTCCCAAAGTCTCTCTCTCATATTAGATTTTATCTCCCAAAGTCTCTCTCCTCATATTAGATTTTATCTCCCAAAGTCTCTCTCCTCATATTAGATTTTATCTCCCAAAGTCTCTCTCCTCATATTAGATTTTATCTCCCAAAGTCTCTCTCTTCATATTAGATTTTATCTCCCAAAGTCTCTCTCTCTCATATTAGATTTTATCTCCCAAAGTCTGTCTCCTCATATTAGATTTTATCTCCCAAAGTCTCTCTCCTCATATTATATTTTATCTCCTAAAGCCTCTCTCTTCATATTAGATTTTATCTCCGAAAGTCTCTCTCTCCTCATATTAGATTTTATCTCCCAAAGTCTCTCCTCATATTAGATTTTATCTCCCAAAGTCTCTCCTCATATTAGATTTTATCTCCCAAAGTCTCTCTCCTCATATTAGATTTTATCTCCCAAAGTCTCTCTCTTCATATTAGATTTTATCTCCCAAAGTCTCTCTCTCATATTAGATTTTATCTCCCAAAGTCTCTCTCCTCATATTAGATTTTATCTCCCAAAGTCTCTCTCTCTCTCTTCATTAGATTTTATCTCCCAAAGTCTCTCTCTCATATTAGATTTTATCTCCCAAAGTCTCTCTCTCTCATATTAGATTTTATCTCCCAAAGTCTCTCTCCTCATATTAGATTTTATCTCCCAAAGTCTCTCTCCTCATATTAGATTTTATCTCCCAAAGTCTCTCTCTTCATATTAGATTTTATCTCCCAAAGTCTCTCTCCTCATATTAGATTTTATCTCCCAAAGTCTCTCTCCTCATATTAGATTTTATCTCCCAAAGTCTTCTTCTCATATTAGATTTTATCTCCCAAAGTCTCTCTCCTCATATTAGATTTTATCTCCCAAAGTCTCTCTCCTCATATTAGATTTTATCTCCCAAAGTCTCTCTCCTCATATTAGATTTTATCTCCCAAAGTCTCTCTCTCTCATATTAGATTTTATCTCCCAAAGTCTCTCTCTCATATTAGATTTTATCTCCCAAAGTCTCTCTCTCTCATATTAGATTTTATCTCCCAAAGTCTCTCTCTTCATATTAGATTTTATCTCCCAAAGTCTCTCTCCTCATATTAGATTTTATCTCCCAAAGTCTCTCTCTCATATTAGATATTCTCTCCTCATATTTTTTCTCCCAAAGTCTCTCTCTCTCATATTAGATTTTATCTCCCAAAGTCTCTCTCTCTCATATTAGATTTTATCTCCCAAAGTCTCTCTCTTCATATTAGATTTTATCTCCCAAAGTCTCTCTCCTCATATTAGATTTTATCTCCCCTCAAGTCTCTCTCTCTCATATTAGATTTTATCTCCCAAAGTCTCTCTCCTCATATTAGATTTTATCTCCCAAAGTCTCTCTCTCATATTAGATTTTATCTCCCAAAGTCTCTCTCCTCATATTAGATTTTATCTCCCAAAGTCTCTCTCCTCATATTAGATTTTATCTCCCAAAGTCTCTCTTAGATCATATTAGATTTTATCTCCCAAAGTCTCTCTCCTCATATTAGATTTTATCTCCCAAAGTCTCTCTCTCTCTCATATTAGATTTTATCTCCCAAAGTCTCTCTCTTCATATTAGATTTTATCTCCCAAAGTCTCTCTCCTCATATTAGATTTTATCTCCCAAAGTCTCTCTCTCTCATATTAGATTTTATCTCCCAAAGTCTCTCTCTCTCATATTAGATTTTATCTCCCAAAGTCTCTCTCCTCATATTAGATTTTATCTCCCAAAGTCTCTCTCCTCATATTAGATTTTATCTCCCAAAGTCTCTCTCCTCATATTAGATTTTATCTCCCAAAGTCTCTCTCCTCATATTAGATTTTATCTCCCAAAGTCTCTCTCTCATATTAGATTTTATCTCCCAAAGTCTCTCTCTCATATTAGATTTTATCTCCCAAAGTCTCTCTCCTCATATTAGATTTTATCTCCCAAAGTCTCTCTCTCTCATATTAGATTTTATCTCCCAAAGTCTCTCTCCTCATATTAGATTTTATCTCCCAAAGTCTCTCTCCTCATATTAGATTTTATCTCCCAAAGTCTCTCTCCTCATATTAGATTTTATCTCCCAAAGTCTCTCTCTCTCATATTAGATTTTATCTCCCAAAGTCTCTCTCCTCATATTAGATTTTATCTCCCAAAGTCTCTCTCTCTCATATTAGATTTTATCTCCCAAAGTCTCTCTCCTCATATTAGATTTTATCTCCCAAAGTCTCTCTCTCATATTAGATTTTATCTCCCAAAGTCTCTCTCCTCATATTAGATTTTATCTCCCAAAGTCTCTCTCTTCATATTAGATTTTATCTCCCAAAGTCTCTCTCCTCATATTAGATTTTATCTCCCAAAGTCTCTCTCATATTAGATTTTATCTCCCAAAGTCTCTCTCTCTCATATTAGATTTTATCTCCCAAAGTCTCTCTCCTCATATTAGATTTTATCTCCCAAAGTCTCTCTCTCATATTAGATTTTATCTCCCAAAGTCTCTCTCCTCATATTAGATTTTATCTCCCAAAGTCTCTCTCCTCATATTAGATTTTATCTCCCAAAGTCTCTCTCTCTCATATTAGATTTTATCTCCCAAAGTCTCTCTCTCTCATATTAGATTTTATCTCCCAAAGTCTCTCTCTCTCATATTAGATTTTATCTCCCAAAGTCTCTCTCTTCATATTAGATTTTATCTCCCAAAGTCTCTCTCCTCATATTAGATTTTATCTCCCAAAGTCTCTCTCCTCATATTAGATTTTATCTCTCCAAAGTCTCTCTCTCATATTAGATTTTATCTCCCAAAGTCTCTCTCTTCATATTAGATTTTATCTCCCAAAGTCTCTCTCTCTCATATTAGATTTTATCTCCCAAAGTCTCTCTCTCATATTAGATTTTATCTCCCAAAGTCTCTCTCCTCATATTAGATTTTATCTCCCAAAGTCTCTCTCTCTCATATTAGATTTTATCTCCCAAAGTCTCTCTCCTCATATTAGATTTTATCTCCCAAAGTCTCTCTCTCTCATATTAGATTTTATCTCCCAAAGTCTCTCTCCTCATATTAGATTTTATCTCCCAAAGTCTCTCTCTCTCATATTAGATTTTATCTCCCAAAGTCTCTCTCCTCATATTAGATTTTATCTCCCAAAGTCTCTCTCCTCATATTAGATTTTATCTCCCAAAGTCTCTCTCCTCATATTAGATTTTATCTCCCAAAGTCTCTCTCTCATATTAGATTTTATCTCCCAAAGTCTCTCTCTCATATTAGATTTTATCTCCCAAAGTCTCTCTCATATTAGATTTTATCTCCCAAAGTCTCTCTCCTCATATTAGATTTTATCTCCCAAAGTCTCTCTCTCTCTTTTATCTCCCTCATATTAGATTTTATCTCCCAAAGTCTCTCTCCTCATATTAGATTTTATCTCCCAAAGTCTCTCTCCTCATATTAGATTTTATCTCCCAAAGTCTCTCTCTCATATTAGATTTTATCTCCCAAAGTCTCTCTCCTCATATTAGATTTTATCTCCCAAAGTCTCTCTCTTCATATTAGATTTTATCTCCCAAAGTCTCTCTCATATTAGATTTTATCTCCCAAAGTCTCTCTCTCTCATATTAGATTTTATCTCCCAAAGTCTCTCTCTCATATTAGATTTTATCTCCCAAAGTCTCTCTCTCTCATATTAGATTTTATCTCCCAAAGTCTCTCTCTTCATATTAGATTTTATCTCCCAAAGTCTCTCTCTCATATTAGATTTTATCTCCCAAAGTCTCTCTCTCTCATATTAGATTTTATCTCCCAAAGTCTCTCTCTCTCATATTAGATTTTATCTCCCAAAGTCTCTCTCTTCATATTAGATTTTATCTCCCAAAGTCTCTCTCTCTCATATTAGATTTTATCTCCCAAAGTCTCTCTCCTCATATTATTTTATTCCCAGATTTTATCTCTCCAATTAGATTTTATCTCTCTCTCTCATATTAGATTTTATCTCCCAAAGTCTCTCTCATATTAGATTTTATCTCCCAAAGTCATATTAGATTTTATCTCCCAAAGTCTCTCTCCTCATATTAGATTTTATCTCCCAAAGTCTCTCTCCTCATATTAGATTTTATCTCCCAAAGTCTCTCTCTTCATATTAGATTTTATCTCCCAAAGTCTCTCTCCTCATATTAGATTTTATCTCCCAAAGTCTCTCTCTTCATATTAGATTTTATCTCCCAAAGTCTCTCTCTTCATATTAGATTTTATCTCCCAAAGTCTCTCTCCTCATATTAGATTTTATCTCCCAAAGTCTCTCTCCTCATATTAGATTTTATCTCCCAAAGTCTCTCTCCTCATATTAGATTTTATCTCCCAAAGTCTCTCTCCTCATATTAGATTTTATCTCCCAAAGTCTCTCTCCTCATATTAGATTTTATCTCCCAAAGTCTCTCTCCTCATATTAGATTTTATCTCCCAAAGTCTCTCTCTTCATATTAGATTTTATCTCCCAAAGTCTCTCTCTCATATTAGATTTTATCTCCCAAAGTCTCTCTCTCTCATATTAGATTTTATCTCCCAAAGTCTCTCTCCTCATATTAGATTTTATCTCCCAAAGTCTCTCTCCTCATATTAGATTTTTTTTCCCAAAGTCTCTCTCCTCATATTAGATTTTATCTCCCAAAGTCTCTCTCCTCATATTAGATTTTATCTCCCAAAGTCTCTCTCTCTCATATTAGATTTTATCTCCCAAAGTCTCTCTTTCTCATATTAGATTTTATCTCCCAAAGTCTCTCTCCTCATATTAGATTTTATCTCCCAAAGTCTCTCTCTTCATATTAGATTTTATCTCCCAAAGTCTCTCTCCTCATATTAGATTTTATCTCCCAAAGTCTCTCTCCTCATCATATTAGATTTTATCTCCCAAAGTCTCTCTTTCTCATATTAGATTTTATCTCCCAAAGTCTCTCTCCTCATATTAGATTTTATCTCCCAAAGTCTCTCTCTTCATATTAGATTTTATCTCCCAAAGTCTCTCTCTTCATATTAGATTTTATCTCCCAAAGTCTCTCTCTTCATATTAGATTTTATCTCCCAAAGTCTCTCTCTTCATATTAGATTTTATCTCCCAAAGTCTCTCTCTCTCATATTAGATTTTATCTCCCAAAGTCTCTCTCCTCATATTAGATTTTATCTCCCAAAGTCTCTCTCTCTCATATTAGATTTTATCTCCCAAAGTCTCTCTCTCATATTAGATTTTATCTCCCAAAGTCTCTCTCTCTCATATTAGATTTTATCTCCTAAAGTTTCTCTCCTCATATTAGATTTTATCTCCCAAAGTCTCTTTCTCATATCAGATTTTATCTCCCAAAGTCTCTCTTCATATTAGATTTTATCTCCCAAAGTCTCTCTCTCATATTAGATTTTATCTCCCAAAGTCTCTCTCTTCATATTAGATTTTATCTCCCAAAGTCTCTCTCCTCATATTAGATTTTATCTCCCAAAGTCTCTCTCTTCATATTAGATTTTATCTCCCAAAGTCTCTCTCTCATATTAGATTTTATCTCCCAAAGTCTCTCTCTTCATATTAGATTTTATCTCCCAAAGTCTCTCTCTCATATTAGATTTTATCTCCCAAAGTCTCTCTCTTCATATTAGATTTTATCTCCCAAAGTCTCTCTCCTCATATTAGATTTTATCTCCCAAAGTCTCTCTCCTCATATTAGATTTTATCTCCCAAAGTCTCTCTCCTCATATTAGATTTTATCTCCTCAAAGTCCCAAAGTCTCTCTCTTCATATTAGATTTGATCTCCCAAAGTCTCTCTCCTCATATTAAATTTTATCTCCCAAAGTCTCTCTCCTCATATTAGATTTTATCTCCCAAAGTCTCTCTTTCTCATATTAGATTTTATCTCCCAAAGTCTCTCTCTCATATTAGATTTTATCTCCCAAAGTTTCTCTCCTCATATTAGATTTTATCTCCCAAAGTCTCTCTCTCTCATATTAGATTTTATCTCCCAAAGTCTCTCTCTTCATATTAGATTTTATCTCCCAAAGTCTCTCTCTCATATTAGATTTTATCTCCCAAAGTCTCTCTCCTCATATTAGATTTTATCTCCCAAAGTCTCTCTCATATTAGATTTTATCTCCCAAAGTCTCTCTCCTCATTTAGATTTTATCTCCCAAAGTCTCTCTCTTCATATTAGATTTTACCTCCCAAAGTCTCTCTCCTCATTTTAGATTTTATCTTCCAAAGTCTCTCTCCTCATATTCGATTTTACCTCCCAAAGTCTTTCTCTTCATATTAGATTTTATCTCCCAAAGTCTCTCTCCTCATATTAGATTTTATCTCCCAAAGTCTCTCTCTCATATTAGATTTTATCTCCCAAAGTCTCTCTCCTCATATTAGATTTTATCTCCCAAAGTCTCTCTCTCATATTAGATTTTATCTCCCAAAGTCTCTCTCCTCATATTAGATTTTATCTCCCAAAGTCTCTCTCCTCATATTAGATTTTATCTCCCAAAGTCTCTCTCCTCATATTAGATTTTATCTCCCAAAGTCTCTCTCTATTAGATTTTATTCCCAGATTTTATCTCCCAAAGTCTCTCTCTCCTCATATTAGATTTTATCTCCCAAAGTCTCTCTCTCTCATATTAGATTTTATCTCCCAAAGTCTCTCTCCTCATATTAGATTTTATCTCCCAAAGTCTCTCTCTCATATTAGATTTTATCTCCCAAAGTCTCTCTCTCTCATATTAGATTTTATCTCCCAAAGTCTCTCTCCTCATATTAGATTTTATCTCCCAAAGTCTCTCTCTCATATTAGATTTTATCTCCCAAAGTCTCTCTCCTCATATTAGATTTTATCTCCCAAAGTCTCTCTCTCTCATATTAGATTTTATCTCCCAAAGTCTCTCTCTCTCATATTAGATTTTATCTCCCAAAGTCTCTCTCCTCATATTAGATTTTATCTCCCAAAGTCTCTCTCTTCATATTAGATTTTATCTCCCAAAGTCTCTCTCCTCATATTAGATTTTATCTCCCAAAGTCTCTCTCCTCATATTAGATTTTATCTCCCAAAGTCTCTCTCCTCATATTAGATTTTATCTCCCAAAGTCTCTCTCTTCATATTAGATTTTATCTCCCAAAGTCTCTCTCCTCATATTAGATTTTATCTCCCAAAGTCTCTCTCCTTAGATTTTATCTCCCAATTTTATCTCCCAAAGTCTCTCTCCTCATATTAGATTTTATCTCCCAAAGTCTCTCTCCTCATATTAGATTTTATCTCCCAAAGTCTCTCTCCTCATATTAGATTTTATCTCCCAAAGTCTCTCTTTCTCATATTAGATTTTATCTCCCAAAGTCTCTCTCCTCATATTAGATTTTATCTCCCAAAGTCTCTCTCCTCATATTAGATTTTATCTCCCAAAGTCTCTCTCTCATATTAGATTTTATCTCCCAAAGTCTCTCTCTTCATATTAGATTTTATCTCCCAAAGTCTCTCTCTTCATATTAGATTTTATCTCCCAAAGTCTCTCTCTTCATATTAGATTTTATCTCCCAAAGTCTCTCTCCTCATATTAGATTTTATCTCCCAAAGTCTCTCCTCATATTAGATTTTATCTCCCAAAGTCTCTCTTTCTCATATTAGATTTTATCTCCCAAAGTCTCTCTCTCTCATATTAGATTTTATCTCCCAAAGTCTCTCTCCTCATATTAGATTTTATCTCCCAAAGTCTCTCTCCTCATATTAGATTTTATCTCCCAAAGTCTCTCTCTTCATATTAGATTTTATCTCCCAAAGTCTCTCTCCTCATATTAGATTTTATCTCCCAAAGTCTCTCTCTTCATATTAGATTTTATCTCCCAAAGTCTCTCTCTCATATTAGATTTTATCTCCCAAAGTCTCTCTTCTCATATTAGATTTTATCTCCCAAAGTCTCTCTCCTCATATTAGATTTTATCTCCCAAAGTCTCTCTCCTCATATTAGATTTTATCTCCCAAAGTCTCTCTCCTCATATTAGATTTTATCTCCCAAAGTCTCTCTCTTCATATTAGATTTTATCTCCCAAAGTCTCTCTCTCATATTAGATTTTATCTCCCAAAGTCTCTCTCCTCATATTAGATTTTATCTCCCAAAGTCTCTCTCCTCATATTAGATTTTATCTCCCAAAGTCTCTCTCCTCATATTAGATTTTATCTCCCAAAGTCTCTCTCCTCATATTAGATTTTATCTCCCAAAGTCTCTCTCTCATATTAGATTTTATCTCCCAAAGTCTCTCCTCCTATTAGATTTTATTTCCCAAAGTTTCTCTCCTCATATTAGATTTTATCTCCCAAAGTCTCTCTCTCATATTAGATTTTATCTCCCAAAGTCTCTCTCTCATATTAGATTTTATCTCCCAAAGTCTCTCTCTCATCATATTAGATTTTATCTCCCAAAGTCTCTCTCCTCATATTAGATTTTATCTCCCAAAGTCTCTCTCTCTCATATTAGATTTTATCTCCCAAAGTCTCTCTCTTCATATTAGATTTTATCTCCCAAAGTCTCTCTCTTCATATTAGATTTTATCTCCCAAAGTCTCTCTCTTCATATTAGATTTTATCTCCCAAAGTCTCTCTCCTCATATTAGATTTTATCTCCCAAAGTCTCTCTCCTCATATTAGATTTTATCTCCCAAAGTCTCTCTCTTCATATTAGATTTTATCTCCCAAAGTCTCTCTCTCATATTAGATTTTATCTCCCAAAGTCTCTCTCTTCATATTAGATTTTATCTCCCAAAGTCTCTCTCCTCATATTAGATTTTATCTCCCAAAGTCTCTCTCTCATATTAGATTTTATCTCCCAAAGTCTCTCTCCTCATATTAGATTTTATCTCCCAAAGTCTCTCCTCATATTAGATTTTATCTCCCAAAGTCTCTCTCTCCTATTAGATTTTATTTCCCAAAGTTTCTCTCCTCATATTAGATTTTATCTCCCAAAGTCTCTCTCTCTCATATTAGATTTTATCTCCCAAAGTCTCTCTCTCATATTAGATTTTATCTCCCAAAGTCTCTCTCCATATTAGATTTTATCTCCCAAAGTCTCTCTCTCATATTAGATTTTATCTCCCAAAGTCTCTCTCTCATATTAGATTTTATCTCCCAAAGTCTCTCTCCTCATATTAGATTTTATCTCCCAAAGTCTCTCTACTCATATTAGATTTTATCTCCCAAAGTCTCTCTCTTCATATTAGATTTTATCTCCCAAAGTCTCTCTCTTCATATTAGATTTTATCTCCCAAAGTCTCTCTCCTCATATTAGATTTTATCTCCCAAAGTCTCTCTCCTCATATTAGATTTTATCTCCCAAAGTCTCTCTCCTCATATTAGATTTTATCTCCCAAAGTCTCTCTCTCATATTAGATTTTATCTCCCAAAGTCTCTCTCTCATATTAGATTTTATCTCCCAAAGTCTCTCTCTCATATTAGATTTTATCTCCCAAAGTCTCTCTCCTCATATTAGATTTTATCTCCCAAAGTCTCTCTCTCATATTAGATTTTATCTCCCAAAGTCTCTCTCCTCATATTAGATTTTATCTCCCAAAGTCTCTCTCCTCATATTAGATTTTATCTCCCAAAGTCTCTCTCCTCATATTAGATTTTATCTCCCAAAGTCTCTCTCCTCATATTAGATTTTATCTCCCAAAGTCTCTCTCCTCATATTAGATTTTATCTCCCAAAGTCTCTCTCTCATATTAGATTTTATCTCCCAAAGTCTCTCTCCTCATATTAGATTTTATCTCCCAAAGTCTCTCTCCTCATATTAGATTTTATCTCCCAAAGTCTCTCTCTTCATATTAGATTTTATCTCCCAAAGTCTCTCTCCTCATATTAGATTTTATCTCCCAAAGTCTCTCTCTTCTCATATTAGATTTTATCTCCCAAAGTCTCTCTCTTCATATTAGATTTTATCTCCCAAAGTCTCTCTTCTCATATTAGATTTTATCTCCCAAAGTCTCTCTCTTCATATTAGATTTTATCTCCCAAAGTCTCTCTCTTCATATTAGATTTTATCTCCCAAAGTCTCTCTCCTCATATTAGATTTTATCTCCCAAAGTCTCTCTCCTCATATTAGATTTTATCTCCCAAAGTCTCTCTCCTCATATTAGATTTTATCTCCCAAAGTCTCTCTCCTCATATTAGATTTTATCTCCCAAAGTCTCTCTCCTCATATTAGATTTTATCTCCCAAAGTCTCTCTCTCTCATATTAGATTTTATCTCCCAAAGTCTCTCTCTCTCATATTAGATTTTATCTCCCAAAGTCTTATTTCTCATATCAGATTTTATCTCCCAAAGTCTCTCTTCATATTAGATTTTATCTCCCAAAGTCTCTCTCCTCATATTAGATTTTATCTCCCAAAGTCTCTCTCCTCATATTAGATTTTATCTCCCAAAGTCTCTCTCCTCATATTAGATTTTATCTCCCAAAGTCTCTCTCTTCATATTAGATTTTATCTCCCAAAGTCTCTCTCCTCATATTAGATTTTATCTCCCAAAGTCTCTCTCTCATATTAGATTTTATCTCCCAAAGTCTCTCTCCTCATATTAGATTTTATCTCCCAAAGTCTCTCTCCTCATATTAGATTTTATCTCCCAAAGTCTCTCTCTCTCATATTAGATTTTATCTCCCAAAGTCTCTCTCTTCATATTAGATTTTATCTCCCAAAGTCTCTCTCTCATATTAGATTTTATCTCCCAAAGTCTCTCTCCTCATATTAGATTTTATCTCCCAAAGTCTCTCTCCTCATATTAGATTTTATCTCCCAAAGTCTCTCTCTTCATATTAGATTTTATCTCCCAAAGTCTCTCTCTCATATTAGATTTTATCTCCCAAAGTCTCTCTCCTCATATTAGATTTTATCTCCCAAAGTCTCTCTCTTCATATTAGATTTTATCTCCCAAAGTCTCTCTCATATTAGATTTTATCTCCCAAAGTCTCTCTCTTCATATTAGATTTTATCTCCCAAAGTCTCTCTCCTCATATTAGATTTTATCTCCCAAAGTCTCTCTCCTCATATTAGATTTTATCTCCCAAAGTCTCTCTCCTCATATTAGATTTTATCTCCCAAAGTCTCTCTTTCTCATATTAGATTTTATCTCCCAAAGTCTCTCTCCTCATATTAGATTTTATCTCCCAAAGTCTCTCTCCTCATATTAGATTTTATCTCCCAAAGTCTCTCTTTCTCATATTAGATTTTATCTCCCAAAGTCTCTCTCCTCATATTAGATTTTATCTCCCAAAGTCTCTCTCTTCATATTAGATTTTATCTCCCAAAGTCTCTCTCCTCATATTAGATTTTATCTCCCAAAGTCTCTCTCTAAATATTAGATTTTATCTCCCAAAGTCTCTCTCCTCATATTAGATTTTATCTCCCAAAGTCTCTCTCTCTCATATATTAGATTTTATCTCCCAAAGTCTCTCTCCTCATATTAGATTTTATCTCCCAAAGTCTCTCTCTCATATTAGATTTTATCTCCCAAAGTCTCTCTCTCTCATATTAGATTTTATCTCCCAAAGTCTCTCTCCTCATATTAGATTTTATCTCCCAAAGTCTCTCTTTCTCATATTAGATTTTATCTCCCAAAGTCTCTCTCCTCATATTAGATTTTATCTCCCAAAGTCTCTCTCCTCATATTAGATTTTATCTCCCAAAGTCTCTCTCCTCATATTAGATTTTATCTCCCAAAGTCTCTCTCTCTCATATTAGATTTTATCTCCCAAAGTCCAAAGTCTCTCTCTCTCATATTAGATTTTATCTCCCAAAGTCTCTCTCTCTCATATTAGATTTTATCTCCCAAAGTCTCTCTCCTCATATTAGATTTTATCTCCCAAAGTCTCTCTCCTCATATTAGATTTTATCTCCCAAAGTCTCTCTCCTCATATTAGATTTTATCTCCCAAAGTCTCTCTCCTCATATTAGATTTTATCTCCCAAAGTCTCTCTCCTCATATTAGATTTTATCTCCCAAAGTCTCTCTCCTCATATTAGATTTTATCTCCCAAAGTCTCTCTCCTCATATTAGATTTTATCTCCCAAAGTCTCTCTCCTCATATTAGATTTTATCTCCCAAAGTCTCTCTCCTCATATTAGATTTTATCTCCCAAAGTCTCTCTCTCATATTAGATTTTATCTCCCAAAGTCTCTCTCTCATATTAGATTTTATCTCCCAAAGTCTCTCTCTTCATATTAGATTTTATCTCCCAAAGTCTCTCTCCTCATATTAGATTTTATCTCCCAAAGTCTCTCTCTCTCATATTAGATTTTATCTCCCAAAGTCTCTCTCCTCATATTAGATTTTATCTCCCAAAGTCTCTCTCTCTCTCATATTAGATTTTATCTCCCAAAGTCTCTCTCCTCATATTAGATTTTATCTCCCAAAGTCTCTCTCCTCATATTAGATTTTATCTCCCAAAGTCTCTCTCTCTCATATTAGATTTTATCTCCCAAAGTCTCTCTCCTCATATTAGATTTTATCTCCCAAAGTCTCTCTCCTCATATTAGATTTTATCTCCCAAAGTCTCTCTCCTCATATTAGATTTTATCTCCCAAAGTCTCTCTCCTCATATTAGATTTTATCTCCCAAAGCCTCTCTCTCATCATATTAGATTTTATCTCCCAAAGTCTCTCTCTCCTCATATTAGATTTTATCTCCCAAAGTCTCTCTCCTCATATTAGATTTTATCTCCCAAAGTCTCTCTCCTCATATTAGATTTTATCTCCCAAAGTCTCTCTCCTCATATTAGATTTTATCTCCCAAAGTCTCTCTCCTCATATTAGATTTTATCTCCCAAAGTCTCTCTCTCATATTAGATTTTATCTCCCAAAGTCTCTCTCTCATATTAGATTTTATCTCCCAAAGTCTCTCTCCTCATATTAGATTTTATCTCCCAAAGTCTCTCTCCTCATATTAGATTTTATCTCCCAAAGTCTCTCTCCTCATATTAGATTTTATCTCCCAAAGTCTCTCTCTTCATATTAGATTTTATCTCCCAAAGTCTCTCTCCTCATATTAGATTTTATCTCCCAAAGTCTCTCTCCTCATATTAGATTTTATCTCCCAAAGTCTCTCTCCTCATATTAGATTTTATCTCCCAAAGTCTCTCTCCTCATATTAGATTTTATCTCTCCCAAAGTCTCTCTCTCTCATATTAGATTTTATCTCCCAAAGTCTCTCTCTCTCATATTAGATTTTATCTCCCAAAGTCTCTCTCTCATATTAGATTTTAAAGTCTCTCTCATATTAGTTTTATCTCCCAAAGTCTCTCTCATATTAGATTTTTATCTCCCAAAGTCTCCCAAAGTCTCTCTCTCTCTCATATTAGATTTTATCTCCCAAAGTCTCTCTTTCTCATATTAGATTTTATCTCCCAAAGTCTCTCTCCTCATATTAGATTTTATCTCCCAAAGTCTCTCTCTTCATATTAGATTTTATCTCCCAAAGTCTCTCTCTTCATATTAGATTTTATCTCCCAAAGTCTCTCTCCTCATATTAGATTTTATCTCCCAAAGTCTCTCTCCTCATATTAGATTTTATCTCCCAAAGTCTCTCTCTCATATTAGATTTTATCTCCCAAAGTCTCTCTCCTCATATTAGATTTTATCTCCCAAAGTCTCTCTCTTCATATTAGATTTTATCTCCCAAAGTCTCTCTCTCATATTAGATTTTATCTCCCAAAGTCTCTCTCTTCATATTAGATTTTATCTCCCAAAGTCTCTCTCATCATATAGATTTTATCTCCCAAAGTCTCTCTCTCATATTAGATTTTATCTCCCAAAGTCTCTCTCTTCATATTAGATTTTATCTCCCAAAGTCTCTCTCCTCATATTAGATTTTATCTCCCAAAGTCTCTCTCCTCATATTAGATTTTATCTCCCAAAGTCTCTCTCCTCATATTAGATTTTATCTCCCAAAGTCTCTCTCCTCATATTAGATTTTATCTCCCAAAGTCTCTCTCCTCATATTAGATTTTATCTCCCAAAGTCTCTCTCTTCATATTAGATTTTATCTCCCAAAGTCTCTCTCCTCATATTAGATTTTATCTCCCAAAGTCTCTCTCCTCATATTAGATTTTATCTCCCAAAGTCTCTCTCTTCATATTAGATTTTATCTCCCAAAGTCTCTCTCCTCATATTAGATTTTATCTCCCAAAGTCTCTCTCCTCATATTAGATTTTATCTCCCAAAGTCTCTCTCTTCATATTAGATTTTATCTCCCAAAGTCTCTCTCTCTCATATTAGATTTTATCTCCCAAAGTCTCTCTCCTCATATTAGATTTTATCTCCCAAAGTCTCTCTCTCATATTAGATTTTATCTCCCAAAGTCTTTCTCATATTAGATTTTATCTCCCAAAGTCTCTCTCCTCATATTAGATTTTATCTCCCAAAGTCTCTCTCCTCATATTAGATTTTATCTCCCAAAGTCTCTCTCCTCATATTAGATTTTATCTCCCAAAGTCTCTCTCCTCATATTAGATTTTATCTCCCAAAGTCTCTCTCCTCATATTAGATTTTATCTCCCAAAGTCTCTCTCTCTCATATTAGATTTTATCTCCCAAAGTCTCTCTCTTCATATTAGATTTTATCTCCCAAAGTCTCTCTCTTCATATTAGATTTTATCTCCCAAAGTCTCTCTCCTCATATTAGATTTTATCTCCCAAAGTCTCTCTCATATTAGATTTTATCTCCCAAAGTCTCTCTCTCATATTAGATTTTATCTCCCAAAGTCTCTCTCTCTCATATTAGATTTTATCTCCCAAAGTCTCTCTCTTGATATTAGATTTTATCTCCCAAAGTCTATATTCTCATATTAGATTTTATCTCCCAAAGTCTCTCTCCTCATATTAGATTTTATCTCCCAAAGTCTCTCTCCTCATATTAGATTTTATCTCCCAAAGTCTCTCTCGTCATATTAGATTTTATCTCCCAAAGTCTCTCTCCTCATATTAGATTTTATCTCCCAAAGTCTCTCTCATCATATTAGATTTTATCTCCCAAAGTCTCTCTCTTCATATTAGATTTTATCTCCCAAAGTCTCTCTCCTCATATTAGATTTTATCTCCCAAAGTCTCTCTCCTCATATTAGATTTTATCTCCCAAAGTCTCTCTCTTCATATTAGATTTTATCTCCCAAAGTCTCTCTTCTCATATTAGATTTTATCTCCCAAAGTCTCTCTCCTCATATTAGATTTTATCTCCCAAAGTCTCTCTCCTCATATTAGATTTTATCTCCCAAAGTCTCTCTCCTCATATTAGATTTTATCTCCCAAAGTCTCTCTCCTCATATTAGATTTTATCTCCCAAAGTCTCTCTCCTCATATTAGATTTTATCTCCCAAAGTCTCTCTCCTCATATTAGATTTTATCTCCCAAAGTCTCTTAGATTTTATCTCCCAAAGTCTCTCTCCTCATATTAGATTTTATCTCCCAAAGTCTCTCTCTCTCATATTAGATTTTATCTCCCAAAGTCTCTCTCCTCATATTAGATTTTATCTCCCAAAGTCTCTCTCTCTCATATTAGATTTTATCTCCCAAAGTCTCTCTCTCATATTAGATTTTATCTCCCAAAGTCTCTCTCTCTCATATTAGATTTTATCTCCCAAAGTCTCTCTCCTCATATTAGATTTTATCTCCCAAAGTCTCTCTCCTCATATTAGATTTTATCTCCCAAAGTCTCTCTCTCTCATATTAGATTTTATCTCCCAAAGTCTCTCTCCTCATATTAGATTTTATCTCCCAAAGTCTCTCTCCTCATATTAGATTTTATCTCCCAAAGTCTCTCTCCTCATATTAGATTTTATCTCCCAAAGTCTCTCTCTCATATTAGATTTTATCTCCCAAAGTCTCTCTCCTCATATTAGATTTTATCTCCCAAAGTCTCTCTCTTCATATTAGATTTTATCTCCCAAAGTCTCTCTCCTCATATTAGATTTTATCTCCCAAAGTCTCTCTCTCTCATATTAGATTTTATCTCTCTCCTCCAAAGTCTCTCTCTCTCTCTTCATATTAGATTTTATCTCCCAAAGTCTCTCTCCTCATATTAGATTTTATCTCCCAAAGTCTCTCTCCTCATATTAGATTTTATCTCCCAAAGTCTCTCTCCTCATATTAGATTTTATCTCCCAAAGTCTCTCTCTCTCATATTAGATTTTATCTCCCAAAGTCTCTCTCCTCATATTAGATTTTATCTCCCAAAGTCTCTCTCCTCATATTTAATTTTATCTCCCAAAGTCTCTCTCATATTAGATTTTATCTCCCAATTAGTTTTATCTCCCAAAGTCTCTCTCCTCATATTAGATTTTATCTCCCAAAGTCTCTCTCTCTCATATTAGATTTTATCTCCCAAAGTCTCTCTCTCTCATATTAGATTTTATCTCCCAAAGTCTCTCTCCTCATATTAGATTTTATCTCCCAAAGTCTCTCTCTCATATTAGATTTTATCTCCCAAAGTCTCTCTCCTCATATTAGATTTTATCTCCCAAAGTCTCTCTCCTCATATTAGATTTTATCTCCCAAAGTCTCTCTCCTCATATTAGATTTTATCTCCCAAAGTCTCTCTCTTCATATTAGATTTTATCTCCCAAAGTCTCTCTCTTCATATTAGATTTTATCTCCCAAAGTCTCTCTCTCATATTAGATTTTATCTCCCAAAGTCTCTCTCCTCATATTAGATTTTATCTCCCAAAGTCTCTCTCTCTCATATTAGATTTTATCTCCCAAAGTCTCTCTCCTCATATTAGATTTTATCTCCCAAAGTCTCTCTCTCATATTAGATTTTATCTCCCAAAGTCTCTCTCTCTCATATTAGATTTTATCTCCCAAAGTCTCTCTCTCATATTAGATTTTATCTCCCAAAGTCTCTCTCTCATATTAGATTTTATCTCCCAAAGTCTCTCTCTCATATTTAGATTTTATCTCCCAAAGTCTCTCTCTCATATTAGATTTTATCTCCCAAAGTCTCTCTCCTCATATTAGATTTTATCTCCCAAAGTCTCTCTCCTCATATTAGATTTTATCTCCCAAAGTCTTATTTCTCATATCAGATTTTATCTCCCAAAGTCTCTCTCCTCATATTAGATTTTATCTCCCAAAGTCTCTCTCTCTCATATTAGATTTTATCTCCCAAAGTCTCTCTCCTCATATTAGATTTTATCTCCCAAAGTCTCTCTTCTCATATTAGATTTTATCTCCCAAAGTCTCTCTCATATTAGATTTTATCTCCCAAAGTCTCTCTCCTCATATTAGATTTTATCTCCCAAAGTCCCAAAGTCTCTCTCATATTAGATTTTATCTCCCAAAGTCTCTCTCTCATATTAGATTTTATCTCCCAAAGTCTCTCTCCTGATATTTAATTTTATTTCCCAAAGTTTCTCTCCTCATATTAGATTTTATCTCCCAAAGTCTTATTTCTCATATCAGATTTTATCTCCCAAAGTCTCTCTTCTCATATTAGATTTTATCTCCCAAAGTCTCTCTCTATTAGATTTTATCTCCATATTAGATTTTATCTCCCAAAGTCTCTCTCCTCATATTAGATTTTATCTCCCAAAGTCTCTCTCCTCATATTAGATTTTATCTCCCAAAGTCTCTCCATATTAGATTTTATCTCCCAAAGTCTCTCTCATATTAGATTTTATCTCCCAAAGTCTCTCTCCTCATATTAGATTTTATTTCTCTCTCCATATTAGATTTTATCTCCCAAAGTCTCTCTCTTCATATTAGATTTTATCTCCCAAAGTTTTATCTCTCTCTCATATTAGATTTTATCTCCCAAAGTCTCTCTCTCATATTAGATTTTATCTCCCAAAGTCTCTCTCCTCATATTAGATTTTATCTCCCAAAGTCTCTCTCTCATATTAGATTTTATCTCCCAAAGTCTCTCTCTCTCTTCTCATATTAGATTTTATCTCCCAAAGTCTCTCTCCTCATATTAGATTTTATCTCCCAAAGTCTCTCTCCTCATATTAGATTTTATCTCCCAAAGTCTCTCTCTTCATATTAGATTTTATCTCCCAAAGTCTCTCTCCTCATATTAGATTTTATCTCCCAAAGTCTCTCTCCTCATATTAGATTTTATCTCCCAAAGTCTCTCTCCTCATATTAGATTTTATCTCCCAAAGTCTCTCTCCTCATATTAGATTTTATCTCCCAAAGTCTCTCTCCTCATATTAGATTTTATCTCCCAAAGTCTCTCTCTTCATATTAGATTTTATCTCCCAAAGTCTCTCTCCTCATATTAGATTTTATCTCCCAAAGTCTCTCTCCTCATATTAGATTTTATCTCCCAAAGTCTCTCTCCTCATATTAGATTTTATCTCCCAAAGTCTCTCTCCTTTTTTGATTTTATCTCCCAAAGTCTCTCTCTTCATATTAGATTTTATCTCCCAAAGTCTCTCTCCTCATATTAGATTTTATCTCCCAAAGTCTCTCTCCTCATATTAGATTTTATCTCCCAAAGTCTCTCTCCTCATATTAGATTTTATCTCCCAAAGTCTCTCTCCTCATATTAGATTTTATCTCCCAAAGTCTCTCTCCTCATATTAGATTTTATCTCCCAAAGTCTTATTTCTCATATCAGATTTTATCTCCCAAAGTCTCTCTTCTCATATTAGATTTTATCTCCCAAAGTCTCTCTCCTCATATTAGATTTTATCTCCCAAAGTCTCTCTCCTCATATTAGATTTTATCTCCCAAAGTCTCTCTCCTCATATTAGATTTTATCTCCCAAAGTCTCTCTCTCATATTAGATTTTATCTCCCAAAGTCTCTCTCCTCATATTAGATTTTATCTCCCAAAGTCTCTCTCCTCATATTAGATTTTATCTCCCAAAGTCTCTCTCCTCATATTAGATTTTATCTCCCAAAGTCTCTCTCTTCATATTAGATTTTATCTCCCAAAGTCTCTCTCCTCATATTAGATTTTATCTCCCAAAGTCTCTCTCTCATATTAGATTTTATCTCCCAAAGTCTCTCTCCTCATATTAGATTTTATCTCCCAAAGTCTCTCTCCTCATATTAGATTTTATCTCCCAAAGTCTCTCTCTTCATATTAGATTTTATCTCCCAAAGTCTCTCTCCTCATATTAGATTTTATCTCCCAAAGTCTCTCTTCTCATATTAGATTTTATCTCCCAAAGTCTCTCTCTTCATATTAGATTTTATCTCCCAAAGTCTCTCTCTTCATATTAGATTTTATCTCCCAAAGTCTCTCTCTCTCATATTAGATTTTATCTCCCAAAGTCTCTCTCTCTCATATTAGATTTTATCTCCCAAAGTCTCTCTCCTCATATTAGATTTTATCTCCCAAAGTCTCTCTCTCATATTAGATTTTATCTCCCAAAGTCTCTCTCCTCATATTAGATTTTATCTCCCAAAGTCTCTCTCTATTAGATTTTATCTCTCATATTAGATTTTATCTCCCAAAGTCTCTCTCTCATATTAGATTTTATCTCCCAAAGTCTCTCTCTTCATATTAGATTTTATCTCCCAAAGTCTCTCTCTCCTCATATTAGATTTTATCTCCCAAAGTCTCTCTCCTCATATTAAATTTTATCTCCCAAAGTCTCTCTCCTCATATTAGATTTTATCTCCCAAAGTCTCTCTCCTCATATTAGATTTTATCTCCCAAAGTCTCTCTTCTCATATTAGATTTTATCTCCCAAAGTCTCTCTCCTCATATTAGATTTTATCTCCCAAAGTCTCTCTCTCATATTAGATTTTATCTCCCAAAGTCTCTCTCTCATATTAGATTTTATCTCCCAAAGTCTCTCTCCTCATATTATATTTTATCTCCCAAAGCCTCTCTCTTCATATTAGATTTTATCTCCGAAAGTCTCTCTCTTCATATTAGATTTTATCTCTCAAAGTCTTTTCCTCATATTAGATTTTATCTCCCAAAGTCTCTCTTCTCATATTAGATTTTATCTCCCAAAGTCTCTCTCCTCATATTAGATTTTATCTCCCAAAGTCTCTCTCTTCATATTAGATTTTATCTCCCAAAGTCTCTCTCTCATATTAGATTTTATCTCCCAAAGTCTCTCTCATATTAGATTTTATCTCCCAAAGTCTTTCTATCATATTAGATTTTATCTCCAAAGTCTCTCTCCTCATATTAGATTTTATCTCCCAAAGTCTCTCTCCTCATATTAGATTTTATCTCCCAAAGTCTCTCTCTCTCATATTAGATTTTATCTCCCAAAGTCTCTCTCCTATTAGATTTTATCTCCCAAAGTCTCTCTCTCATATTAGATTTTATCTCCCAAAGTCTCTCTCCTCATATTAGATTTTATCTCCCAAAGTCTCTCTCCTCATATTAGATTTTATCTCCCAAAGTCTCTCTCCTCATATTAGATTTTATCTCCCAAAGTCTCTCTCCTCATATTAGATTTTATCTCCCAAAGTCTCTCTCCTGATATTTAATTTTATCTCCCAAAGTCTCTCTCTCTCATATTAGATTTTATCTCCCAAAGTCTCTCTCTCATATTAGATTTTATCTCCCAAAGTCTCTCTCTCTCATATTAGATTTTATCTCCCAAAGTCTCTCTCTCTCATATTAGATTTTATCTCCCAAAGTCTCTCTCCTCATATTAGATTTTATCTCCCAAAGTCTCTCTCCTCATATTAGATTTTATCTCCCAAAGTCTCTCTCCTCATATTAGATTTTATCTCCCAAAGTCTCTCTCTCATATTAGATTTTATCTCCCAAAGTCTCTCTCCTCATATTAGATTTTATCTCCCAAAGTCTCTCTCTCTCATATTAGATTTTATCTCCCAAAGTCTCTCTCTTCATATTAGATTTTATCTCCCAAAGTCTCTCTCCTCATATTAGATTTTATCTCCCAAAGTCTCTCTTCTCATATTAGATTTTATCTCCCAAAGTCTCTCTCTTCATATTAGATTTTATCTCCCAAAGTCTCTCTCCTCATATTAGATTTTATCTCCCAAAGTCTCTCTCCTCATATTAGATTTTATCTCCCAAAGTCTCTCTCCTCATATTAGATTTTATCTCCCAAAGTCTCTCTCTCATATTAGATTTTATCTCCCAAAGTCTCTCTCTCATATTAGATTTTATCTCCCAAAGTCTCTCTTCTCATATTAGATTTTATCTCCCAAAGTCTCTCTTCTCATATTAGATTTTATCTCCCAAAGTCTCTCTCTTCATATTAGATTTTATCTCCCAAAGTCTCTCTCCTCATATTAGATTTTATCTCCCAAAGTCTCTCTCTTCATATTAGATTTTATCTCCCAAAGTCTCTCTCTCTCATATTAGATTTTATCTCCCAAAGTCTCTCTCTATCATATTAGATTTTATCTCCCAAAGTCTCTCTCATCATATTAGATTTTATCTCCCAAAGTCTCTCTCATATTAGATTTTATCTCCCAAAGTCTCTCTCCTCATATTAGATTTTATCTCCCAAAGTCTCTCTCCTCATATTAGATTTTATCTCCCAAAGTCTTATTTCTCATATTAGATTTTATCTCCCAAAGTCTCTCTCCTCATATTAGATTTTATCTCCCAAAGTCTCTCTCTTCATATTAGATTTTATCTCCCAAAGTCTCTCTCCTCATATTAGATTTTATCTCCCAAAGTCTCTCTTCTCATATTAGATTTTATCTCCCAAAGTCTCTCTCCTCATATTAGATTTTATCTCCCAAAGTCTCTCTCTTCATATTAGATTTTATCTCCCAAAGTCTCTCTCCTCATATTAGATTTTATCTCCCAAAGTCTCCAAAGTCTCCTCATATTAGATTTTATCTCCCAAAGTCTCTCTCTATTAGATTTTATTTCCATATTTAGATTTTATCTCCCAAAGTCTCCCATATTAGTTTTATCTCTCTCTCTCTCATATTAGATTTTATCTCCTAAAGTCTGTCTCCTCATATTAGATTTTATCTCCCAAAGTCTCTCTCCTCATATTAGATTTTATCTCCCAAAGTCTCTCTCTTCATATTAGATTTTATCTCCCAAAGTCTCTCTCTCCTCATATTAGATTTTATCTCCCAAAGTCTCTCTCTTCATATTAGATTTTATCTCCCAAAGTCTCTCTCCTCATATTAGATTTTATCTCCCAAAGTCTCTCTCCTCATATTAGATTTTATCTCCCAAAGTCTCTCTCCTCATATTAGATTTTTTCTCCCAAAGTCTCTCTCCTCATATTAGATTTTATCTCCCAAAGTCTCTCTCTTCATATTAGATTTTATCTCCCAAAGTCTCTCTCCTCATATTAGATTTTATCTCCCAAAGTCTCTCTCTTCATATTAGATTTTATCTCCCAAAGTCTCTCTCCTCATATTAGATTTTATCTCCCAAAGTCTCTCTCTTCATATTAGATTTTATCTCCCAAAGTCTCTCTCTTCATATTAGATTTTATCTCCCAAAGTCTCTCTCTCATATTAGATTTTATCTCCCCAAAGTCTCTCTCCTCATATTAGATTTTATCTCCCAAAGTCTCTCTCTTAGATTTATCTCCCATATTAGATTTTTTATCTCCCAAAGTCTCTCTCTTCATATTAGATTTTTATCTCCCAAAGTCTCTCTCCTCATATTAGATTTTATCTCCCAAAGTCTCTCTCTCATATTAGATTTTATCTCCCAAAGTCTCTCTCCTCATATTAGATTTTTATCTCCCAAAGTTTCTCTCCTCATATTAGATTTTATCTCCCAAAGTCTCTCTCCTCATATTAGATTTTATCTCCCAAAGTCTCTCTCTCATATTAGATTTTATCTCCCAAAGTCTCTCTCTCATATTAGATTTTATCTCCCCAAAGTCTCCCTCCTCATATTAGATTTTATCTCCCAAAGTCTCTCCTCATATTAGATTTTATCTCCCAAAGTCTCTCTCTTCATATTAGATTTTATCTCCCAAAGTCTCTCTCCTCATATTAGATTTTATCTCCCAAAGTCTCTCTCTTCATAT
>NC_134825.1:121604513-121683447 GCF_004210375.1 Tachypleus tridentatus
TGATACCACTTTGTTAGGCTTTCATACTGACACCACTTTGTTAAATTTTATACTCACACCACTTTGTTACATTTCATACTGACACCACTTTGTTACATTTCATACTGACATCACTTTGTTACGCTTCATACTGACATAACTTTGTTACGCTTCATACTGACACCACTTTGTTACGCTTCATATTGACACAACTTTGTTACGCTTCATACTGACACCACTTTGTTACACTTCATACTGACACCACTTTGTTAAATTTCATACTGAAACCACTTTGTTATTTTTCATACTGACACAATTTGTTACATTTCATACTGACACCACTTTGTTACATTTCATACTGACATCACTTTTTTACGCTTCATACTGAAATCACTTTGTTACTTTTCATACTGACACACCTTTTTTTTACACTTCATACTGACATCACTTTGTTACGCTTCATACTGACATCACTTTGTTACTTTTCATACTGACACACTTTTTACACTTCATACTGACACCACTTTTTACACTTCATACTGATACCACTTTGTTAAATTTCATACTGACACCACTTTGTTACCTTTCATACTGACACCACTTTGTTACGCTTCATACTGACATCACTTTGTTACGCTTCATACTGATATCACTTTGTTACATTTTTTACTGACATAATTTTGTTACATTTGATACTGACATCACTTTGTTACGCTTCATACTGACACCACTTTGTAAAATTTAATACTGACACTACTTTGTTACACTTCATACTGATACCACTTTTTTAGGCTTCATACTGACACCACTTTGTTACATTTCATACTGACACCACTTTGTTACATTTCATACTGACACCACTTTGATACGCTTCATACTGACACAACTTTGTTACACTTCATACTGATACCACTATTTTAGGCTTCATACTGACACCACTTTGTAAAATTTCATACTGACACCAATTTGTTAAATTTCATACTAACATCACTTTGTTAGGCTTCATTATGACACAATTTTGTTACATTTCATACTGACATCACTTTGTTACGCTTCATACCGACACCACTTTGTTAAATTTCATACTGACACCACTTTGTTACACTTCATACTGACACCACTTTTTTAGGCTTCATACTGACACCACTTTGATACGCTTCATACTGACACAACTTTGTTACGCTTCATACTGACACCACTTTGTTACTCTTCATACTGACACCACTTTGTTAAATTTCATACTGACACCACTTTGTTAAATTTCATACTGACATACTGAACTTTGTTACACTTCATACTGACACCACTTTGTTAGGCTTCATACTGACAACACTTTGTTACGGCTTCATACTGACACCACTTTGTTACCTTTTCATACTGACACAACTTTGTTACATTTCATACTGACATCACTTTGTTACGCTTAATACTGACACCACTTTGTTACATTTCATACTGACACAACTTTCATACTGACACCACTTTGTTACTTCATACTGACACCACTTTGTTACATTTCATACTGACATCACTTTGTTAAATTTCATACTGACACCACTTTCTTTGTTTACGCTTCATACTGACACCAATTTTTGTTACGCTTCATTTGTGACACCACTTTGTTACCCTTCATACTGACACCACTTTGTTAAATTTCATACTGACACCACTTTGTTACACTTCATACTGACACAACTTTGTTACATTTCATACTGACATCACTTTGTTACGCTTCATACTGACACCACTTTGTTACACTTCATACTGACACCACTTTGTTACATTTCATACTGACACCACTTTGTTACGTTTCATACTGACACACAACTTTGTTACATTTCATACTGACATCACTTTGTTACGCTTCATTATGACACAACTTTGTTACGCTTCATACTGACACCACTTTGTAAAATTTCATACTGACACTACTTTGTTACACTTTATACTGATACCACTTTTTTAAGGCTTCATACTGACACCACTTTGTTACATTTCATACTGACACCACTTTGTTACATTTCATACTGACACCACTTTGTTACATTTCATACTGACATCACTTTGTTACGCTTCATACTGACATCACTTTGTTACATTTCATACTGACATCACTTTGTTACATTTCATACTGACATCACTTTGTTACGCTTCATACTGACACCACTTTGTTACGCTTCATACTGACACCACTTTGTTATACTTCATACTGACACCACTTTGTTACATTTCATACTGACACCACTTTGTTACATTTCATACTGACACCACTTTGTTACATTTCATACTGACACCACTTTGTTACATTTCATACTGACACCACTTTGTTACGCTTCATACTGACACCACTTTGTTACACTTCATACTGACACCACTTTGTTACGCTTCATACTGACACCACTTTGTTACATTTCATACTGACACCACTTTGTTACATTTCATACTGACACCACTTTGTTACGCTTCATACTGACATAACTTTGTTACGCTTCATACTGACACCACTTTGTTACGCTTCATACTGACACAACTTTGTTACGCTTCATACTGACACCACTTTGTTACACTTCATACTGACACCACTTTGTTACATTTCATACTGACACCACTTTGTTATATTTCATACTGACACCACTTTGTTACATTTCATACTGACACCACTTTGTTACATTTCATACTAACACCACTTTTTACGCTTCATACTGACATCACTTTGTTACTTTTCATACTGACACCACTTTTTTACATTTCATACTGACATCACTTTGTTACGCTTCATACTGACATCACTTTGTTACTTTTCATACTGACACAACTTTTGTTACACTTCATACTGACACCACTTTGTTACATTTCATACTGACACCACTTTGTTACCTTTCATACTGACACCACTTTGTTAAGCTTCATACTGACATCACTTTGTTACGCTTCATACTGACATCACTTTGTTACATTTTTTACTGACACAACTTTGTTACATTTCATACTGACATCACTTTGTTACACTTCATACTGACACCACTTTGTTAAATTTCATACTGACACCACTTTGTTACTTTCATACTGACACCACTTTGTTACATTTACTGACACAACTTTGTTATACTGACACACACTTTGTTACATTTCATACTGACACCACTTTGTTACATTTCATACTGACATCACTTTGTTACGCTTCATACTGACATCACTTTGTTACTTTTCATACTGACACAACTTTGTTACACTTCATACTGACATCACTTTGTTACGCTTTCATACTGACACCACTTTGTTACTTTTCATACTGACATCACTTTTTACACTTCATACTGACACCACTTTGTTAAATTTCATACTGACACCCACTTTGTTACACTTTCATACTGACACCACTTTGTTACATTTCATACTGACACCACTTTGTTACCTTTCATACTGACACAACTTTGTTACGCTTCATACTGACATCACTTTGTTACGCTTCATTTGTTACTGACACCACTTTGTTACGCTTTAATACTGACACCACTTTGTTATATTTCATACTGACACCACTTTGTTACAGGCTTCATACTGACACCACTTTGTTACATTTCATACTGACACCACTTTGTTACATTTCATACTGACACCACTTTGTTATACATACTGACACAACTTTGTTACACTTTTGTTACACATACTGATACCACTTTTTTAGGCTTCATACTGACACCACTTTGTTAAATTTCATACTGACACCAATTTGTTAAATTTCATACTCACATCACTTTGTTAGGCTTCATTATGACACAATTTTGTTACATTTCATACTGACATCACTTTGTTACATTTCATACGCTTCATACTGACACCACTTTTGTTAAATTTCATACTGACACCACTTTGTTACACTTCATACTGACACCACTTTGTTAGGCTTTCATACTGACACCACTTTGTTACGCTTCATACTGACACAACTTTGTTACGCTTCATACTGACACCACTTTGTTACTGACACCACTTTGTTAAATTTCATACTGACACCACTTTGACAAAACTTTGTTACACTTCATACTGATACTTTGTTACATACTGACACCACTTTGTTACATTTGTTACATACTGACACCACTTTGTTACATTTCATACTGACACCACTTTGTTACGCTTTGTTACATACTGACACCACTTTGTTACATTTCATACTGACATCACTCACACCACTTTGTTACGCTTCATACTGACACCACTTTGTTACATTTCATACTGACATACTGACACTTTGTTACGCTTCATACTGACACAACTTTGTTACATACTGACACCACTTTGTTACGCTTCATACTGACACCACTTTGTTACGCTTCATACTGACACAACTCACTTTGTTACATTTCATACTGACACCACTTTGTTACACTTCATACTGACACAACTTTGTTACATTTCATTTCATACTGACATCACTTTGTTACGCTTCATACTGACATACACTTTGTTACACTTCATACTGACACCACTTTGTTACACTTCATACTGACACCACTTTGTTACTGACACAACTTTGTTATACTGACACCACTTTGTTACATTTCATACTGACATCACTTTGTTACGCTTCATACTGACACCACTTTGTTACTTTTCATACTGACACCACTTTGTTACATTTCATACTGACACCACTTTGTTACACTTCATACTGACACCACTTTGTTACATACTGACACCACTTTGTTACTTTTCATACTGACACCACTTCATACTGACACCTTTTGTTACTTTCATACCGACATCACTTTGTTACGCTTGATACTGACATCACTTTGTTACATTTTTACTGACACAATTTTGTTACATTTTATACTGACATCACTTTGTTACGCTTCATACTGACACCACTTTGTAAAATTTCATACTGACACTACTTTGTTACACTTCATACTGATACCACTTTTTTAGGCTTCATACTGACACCACTTTGTTACATTTCATACTGACACCACTTTGTTACATTTCATACTGACACCACTTTGATACGCTTCATACTGACACAACTTTGTTACACTTCATACTGACACCACTTTGTTACGCTTCATACTGACACCACTTTGTTAAATTTCATACTGACACCAATTTGTTAAATTTCATACTAACATCACTTTGTTAGGCTTCATTATGACACAATTTTGTTACATTTCATACTGACATCACTTTGTTACGCTTCATACCGACACCACTTTGTTAAATTTCATACTGACACCACTTTGTTACACTTCATACTGATACCACTTTTTTAGGCTTCATACTGACACCACTTTGATACGCTTCATACTGACACAACTTTGTTACGCTTCATACTGACACCACTTTGTCACTCTTCATAGTGACACCACTTTGTTAAATTTCATACTGACACCAATTTGTTAAATTTCATACTGACACCACTTTGTTACACTTCATACTGATAACACTTTGTTAGGCTTCATACTGACACCACTTTGTTACATTTCATACTGACACAACTTTATTACATTTCATACTGACATCACTTTGTTACATTTCATACTGACACAACTTTGTTATATTTCATACTGACATCACTTTGATACGCTTCATACTGACAAAATTTCTGACGCTTCATACTGACAAAACTTTGTTACGCTTCATACTGACATCACTTTTTACACGCTTTATACTGACAAAACCTTGTTAATCTTCAAAGTGACATCACTTTGTTACAGTTTAAACTGACCCCACTTTGTTACAGTTTATACTGACTCCACTTTGTTACACTTTATACTAATATCACTTTTTAGGCTTCATACTGACACCACTTTGTTACCATTCATACTGACACCACTATTTTACATTTCATTCTGGCCCCACTTTGTTACATTTCATACTGACACCATTTTGATACGCTTCATACTGACATCACTTTGTTATATTTAATACTGACATCACTTTGATACGCTTTATACTGACAGAACTTTGTTACGCGTCATTGTGACAAAACTTTGTTAAGCTTCATAGTGACATCACTTTTATACGCTTCATACTGACACCACTTTGTTACACTCCACACTGACACCACTTTGTTAAATTTCATACTGACACCACTTTGTTATATTTCATACTGACACCACTTTGTTACATTTCATACTGATACCACTTTGTTAGACTTAATACTGATACCACTTTGTTAGGCTTCATACTGACACCACTTTGTTACATTTCATACTGACACCACTTTGTTACGATTCATACTGACACCACTTTGTTACATTTCATACTGACATCACTTTGTTACGCTTCATACTGACATAACTTTGTTACGCTTCATACTGACACCACTTTCATACGCTTCATATTGACACAACTTTGTTACGCTTCATACTGACACCACTTTGTTACACTTCATACTGACACCACTTTGTTAAATTTCATACTGAAACCACTTTGTTATTTTTCATACTGACACCATTTGTTACATTTCATACTGACACCACTTTGTTACATTTCATACTGACACCACTTTGTTACACTTTATACTGACACAACTTTGTTACACTTCATACTGACACCACTTTGTTACACTTCATACTGACACCACTTTGTTACATTTCATACTGACATCACTTTGTTACCTTTCATACTGACACCACTTTGTTACATTTTATACTGACATCACTTTGTTACCTTTCATACTGACACCACTTTGTTACACTTCATACTGACATCACTTTGTTACGCTTCATACTGACATCACTTTGTTACATTTTTTACTGACACAATTTTGTTACATTTTATACTGACATCACTTTGTTACGCTTCATACTGACACCACTTTGTAAAATTTCATACTGACACTTACTTTGTTACACTTCATACTGATACCACTTTTTTAGGCTTCATACTGACACCACTTTGTTACATTTCATACTGACACCACTTTGTTACATTTCATACTGACACCACTTTGTTACGCTTCATACTGACACAACTTTGTTACACTTCATACTGACACCACTTTTTTAGGCTTTATACTGACACCACTTTGTTACATTTCATACTGACACCACTTTGTTACATTTCATACTGACACCACTTTGATACGCTTCATACTGACATAACTTTGTTACGCTTCATACTGACACCACTTTGTTACGCTTCATATTGACACAACTTTGTTACGCTTCATACTGACACCACTTTGTTACACTTCATACTGACACCACTTTGTTAAATTTCATACTGACACCACTTTGTTATTTTTCATACTGACACAATTTGTTACATTTCATACTGACACCACTTTGTTACATTTCATACTGTCATCACTTTTATACGCTTCATACTGAAATCAGTTTGTTACTTTTCATACTGACACACCTTTTTTACACTTCATACTGTCATCACTTTGTTACGCTTCATACTGACATCACTTTGTTACTTTTCATACTGACACACCTTTTTTCATACTGACTTCACTTTCACATACCACTTTGTTACATTTCATACTGACACCACTTTGTTACCTTTCATACTGACACCACTTTGTTATCTTTCATACCGACATCACTTTGTTACGCTTGATACTGACATCACTTTGTTACATTTTTTACTGACACAATTTTGTTACATTTTATACTGACATCACTTTGTTACGCTTCATACTGACACCACTTTGTTAAATTTCATACTGACACTACTTTGTTACACTTCATACTGATACCACTATTTTTAGGCTTCATACTGACACCACTTTGTTACATTTCATACTGACACCACTTTGTTACATTTCATACTAACACCACTTTGATACGCTTCATACTGACACAACTTTGTTACACTTCATACTGATACCACTATTTTTAGGCTTCATACTGACACCACTTTCTAAAATTTCATACTGACACCAATTTGTTAAATTTCATACTAACATCACTTTGTTAGGCTTCAATATGACACAATTTTGTTACATTTCATACTGACATCACTTTCTTACCCTTCATACCGACACCACTTTGTTAAATTTCATACTGACACCACTTTCTTACACTTCATACTGATACCACTTTTTTAGGCTTCATACTGACACCACTTTGATACGCTTCATACTGACACAACTTTGTTACGCTTCATACTGACACCACTTTGTCACTCTTCATAATGACACCACTTTGTTAAATTTCATACTGACACCAATTTGTTAAATTTCATACTGACACAACTTTGCTACACTTCATACTGATAACACTTTGTTAGGCTTCATACTGACACCACTTTGTTACCTTTCATACTGACACAACTTTGTTACATTTCATACTGACATCACGTTGTTACATTTCATACTGACACAACTTTGTTATATTTCATACTGACATCACTTTGATACGCTTCATACTGACAAAATTTCTGACGCTTCATAGTCGCAAAACTTTGTTACGCTTCATAGTGACATCACTTTTACACGCTTTATACTGACAAAACCTTGTTAATCTTCAAAGTGACATCACTTTGTTACAGTTTAAACTGACCCCACTTTGTTACAGTTTAAACTGACTCCACGTTGTTACACTTTATACTGATATCACTTTTTAGGCTTCATACTGACACCACTTATTTTACATTTCATTCTTTCCCCACTTTGTTACATTTCATGCTGACAACACTTTGTTACATTTCTTACTGACACCATTTTGATCCGCTTCATACTGACATCACGTTGTTATATTTAATACTGACATCACTTTGATACACTTTATACTGACAGAACTTTGTTACGCGTCATTGTGACAAAACTTTGTTAAGCTTCATAGTGACATCACTTTTATTAGCTTCATACTGACACCACTTTGTTACACTCCACACTGACAACACTTTGTTAAATTTCATACTGGCACCACTTTGTTATATTTCATACTGACACCACTTTGTTACATTTCATACTGATACCACTTTGTTAGACTTAATACTGATACCACTTTGTTAGGCTTCATACTGACACCACTTTGTTAAATTTTATACTCACACCACTTTGTTACGATTCATACTGACACCACTTTGTTACATTTCATACTGACATCACTTTGTTACGCTTCATACTGACATAACTTTGTTACGCTTCATACTGACACCACTTTCATACGCTTCATATTGTCACAACTTTGTTACGCTTCATACTGACACCACTTTGTTACACTTCATACTGACACCACTTTGTTAAATTTCATACTGACACCACTTTGTTATTTTTCATACTGACACCATTTGTTACATTTCATACTGACACCACTTTGTTACATTTCATACTGTCATCACTTTTTTACGCTTCATACTGAAATCAGTTTGTTACTTTTCATACTGACACACCTTTTTTACACTTCATACTGTCATCACTTTGTTACGCTTCATACTGACATCACTTTGTTACTTTTCATACTGACACACCTTTTTTACACTTCATACTGACACCACTTTTTACACTTCATACTGATACCACTTTGTTAAATTTCATACTGACACCACTTTGTTACCTTTCATACTGACACCTCTTTGTTACTCTTCATACCGACATCACTTTGTTACGCTTTGATACTGATATCACTTTGTTACATTTTTTACTGACATAATTTTGTTTCATTTTATACTGACATCACTTTGTTACGCTTCATACTGACACCACTTTGTAAAATTTAATACTGACACTACTTTGTTATACTTCATACTGATACCACTATTTTTAGGCTTCATACTGACACCACTTTGTTACATTTCATACTGACACCACTTTGTTACATTTCATACTAACACCACTTTGATACGCTTCATACTGACACAACTTTGTTACACTTCATACTGATACCACTATTTTTAGGCTTCATACTGACACCACTTTCTAAAATTTCATACTGACACCAATTTGTTAAATTTCATACTAACATCACTTTGTTAGGCTTCAATATGACACAATTTTGTTACATTTCATACTGACATCACTTTTTTACGCTTCATACCGACACCACTTTGTTAAATTTCATACTGACACCACTTTCTTACACTTCATACTGATACCACTTTTTTAGGCTTCATACTGACACCACTTTGATACGCTTCATACTGACACAACTTTGTTACGCTTCATACTGACACCACTTTGTTACTCTTCATAATGACACCACTTTGTTAAATTTCATACTGACACCAATTTGTAAATTTCATACTGACAAAACTTTGTTACACTTCATACTGATAACACTTTGTTAGGCTTCATACTGATAACACTTTGTTCGGCTTCATACTGACACCACTTTGTTACCTTTCATACTGACACAACTTTGTTTGATTTCATACTGACATCGCTTTCTTACGCTTAATTCTGACACCACTTCGTTACATTTCATACTGACACAACTTTGTTACGCTTCATAGTGACACCACTTTGTTACATTTCATTCTGATATCACTTTGATAAATTTCATACTGATACCACTTAGTTACGCTTCATTGTGACACCACTTTGTTACCCTTCATACTGACATCACTTTGATAAATTTCATACTGATACCACTTTGTTACACTTCATTATGACACAACTTTGTTATATTTCATACTGACATCACTTTCTTACGCTTCATACTGACACAGCTTTGTTACACTTCATACTGACACCACTTTGTTACACTTCATACTGACACCACTTTGTTACCTTTCATACTGACACCACTTTGTTACATTTCATACTGACATCACTTTGTTACGCTTCATACTGACACCACTTTGTTACGCTTCATACTGACACTTTGTTACTTTGTTGACACCACTTTGTCATATACTGACACCACTTTGTTACACTTCATACTGATACCACTTTTTTAGGCTTCATACTGACACCACTTTGATACGCTTCATACTGACACAACTTTGTTACGCTTCATACTGACACCACTTTGTTACTCTTCATAATGACACCACTTTGTTAAATTTCATACTGACACCAATTTGGTAAATTTCATACTGACACAACTTTGCTACACTTCATACTGATAACACTTTGTTAGGCTTCACACTGACACCACTTTGTTCCCTTTCATACTGACACAACTTTCTTACATTTCCTACTGACATCACGTTGTTACATTTCATACTGATACAACTTTGTTATATTTCATACTGACATCACTTTGATACGCTTCATACTGACAAAATTTCTGACGCTTCATAGTGCCAAAACTTTGTTACGCTTCATAGTGACATCACTTTTACACGCTTTATACTGACAAAACCTTGTTAATCTTCAAAGTGACATCACTTTGTTACAGTTTAAACTGACCACACTTTCTTACAGTTTAAACTGACTCCAAGTTGTTACACTTTATACTGATATCACTTTTTAGGCTTCATACTGACACCACTATTTTACATTTCATTCTTTCCCCACTTTGTTACATTTCATGCTGACAACACTTTGTTACATTTCTTACTGACACCATTTTGATCCGCTTCATACTGACATCACGTTGTTATATTTAATACTGACATCACTTTGATACACTTTATACTGACAGAACTTTGTTACGCGTCATTGTGACAAAACTTTGTTAAGCTTCATAGTGACATCACTTTTATTAGCTTCATACTGACACCACTTTGTTACACTCCACACTGACAACACTTTGTTAAATTTCATACTGGCACCACTTTGTTATATTTCATACTGACACCATTTTGTTACATTTCATACTGATACCACTTTGTTAGACTTAATACTGATACCACTTTGTTAGGCTTCATACTGACACCACTTTGTTAAATTTTATACTCACACCACTTTGTTACGATTCATACTGACACCACTTTGTTACATTTCATACTGACATCACTTTCTTACGCTTCATACTGACATAACTTTGTTACGCTTCATACTGACACCACTTTCATACGCTTCATATTGTCACAACTTTGTTACGCTTCATACTGACACCACTTTGTTACACTTCATACTGACACCACTTTGTTAAATTTCATACTGAAACCACTTTGTTATTTTTCATACTGACACAATTTGTTACATTTCATACTGACACCACTTTGTTACATTTCATACTGACACCACTTTGTTACACTTTATACTGACACAACTTTGTTACACTTCATAGTGACACCACTTTTTACACTTCATACTGATACCACTTTGTTACTTTTCATACTGACATCACTTTGTTACCTTTCATACTGACACCTCTTTGTTACTCTTCATACTGACATCACTTTGTTACCTTTCATACTGACACCTCTTTGTTACTCTTCATACCGACATCACTTTGTTACGCTTGATACTGATATCACTTTGTTACATTTTTTACTGACATAATTTTGTTTCATTTTATACTGACATCACTTTGTTACGCTTCATACTGACACCACTTTGTAAAATTTAATACTGACACTTATTTGTTATACTTCATACTGATACCACTATTTTTAGGCTTCATACTGACACCACTTTGTTACATTTCATACTGACACCACTTTGTTACATTTCATACTAACACCACTTTGATACGCTTCATACTGACACAACTTTGTTACACTTCATACTGATACCACTATTTTTAGGCTTCATACTGACACCACTTTGTTACATTTCATACTGACACCACTTTGTTACATTTCATACTAACACCACTTTGATACGCTTCATACTGACATAACTTTGTTACGCTTCATACTGACACCACTTTAATACGCTTCATATTGTCACAACTTTGTTACGCTTCATACTGACACCACTTTGTTACACTACATACTGACACCACTTTGTTAAATTTCATACTGAAACCACTTTGTTATTTTTCATACTGACAAAATTTGAGACATTTCATACTTACACCACTTTATTACATTTCATACTGTCATCGCTTTTTAACGCTTCATACTGAAATCAGTTTGTTACTTTTCATACTGACACACCTTTTTTACACTTAATACTGTCATCACTTTGTTACGCTTCATACTGACATCACTTTGTTACTTTTCATACTGACACACCTTTTTTACACTTCATAGTGACACCACTTTGTTACAGTTTATACTGACACAACTTTGTTACCTTTCATACTGACACCTCTTTGTTAAGCTTCATACCGACATCACTTTGTTACGCTTGATATTGATATCACTTTGTTACATTTTTTACTGACATAATTTTGTTACATTTTATACTGACATCACTTTGTTACGCTTCATACTGACACCACTTTCTAAAATTTAATACTGACACTACTTTGTTATACTTCATACTGATACCACTATTTTTAGGCTTCATACTGACACCACTTTGTTACATTTCATACTGACACCACTTTGTTACATTTCATACTAACACCACTTTGATACGCTTCATACTGACACAACTTTGTTACACTTCATACTGATACCACTATTTTTAGGCTTCATACTGACACCACTTTCTAAAATTTCATACTGACACCAATTTGTTAAATTTCATACTAACATCACTTTGTTAGGCTTCAATATGACACAATTTTGTTACATTTCAGACTGACATCACTTTCTTACCCTTCATACCGACACCACTTTGTTAAATTTCATACTGACACCACTTTCTTACACTTCATACTGATACCACTTTTTTAGGCTTCATACTGACACCACTTTGATACGCTTCATACTGACACAACTTTGTTACGCTTCATACTGACACCACTTTGTCACTCTTCATAATGACACCATTTTGTTAAATTTCATACTGACACCAATTTGGTAAATTTCATACTGACACAACTTTGCTACACTTCATACTGATAACACTTTGTTAGGCTTCACACTGACACCACTTTGTTCCCTTTCATACTGACACAACTTTCTTACATTTCCTACTGACATCACGTTGTTACATTTCATACTGACACAACTTTGTTATATTTCATACTGACATCACTTTGATACGCTTCATACTGACAAAATTTCTGACGCTTCATAGTGCCAAAACTTTGTTACGCTTCATAGTGACATCACTTTTACACGCTTTATACTGACAAAACCTTGTTAATCTTCAAAGTGACATCACTTTGTTACAGTTTAAACTGACCCCACTTTGTTACAGTTTAAACTGACTCCACGTTGTTACACTTTATACTGATATCACTTTTTAGGCTTCATACTGACACCACTATTTTACATTTCATTCTTTCCCCACTTTGTTACATTTCATGCTGACAACACTTTGTTACATTTCTTACTGACACCATTTTGATCCGCTTCATACTGACATCACGTTGTTATATTTAATACTGACATCACTTTGATACACTTTATACTGACAGAACTTTGTTACGCGTCATTGTGACAAAACTTTGTTAAGCTTCATAGTGACATCACTTTTATTAGCTTCATACTGACACCACTTTGTTACACTCCACACTGACAACACTTTGTTAAATTTCATACTGGCACCACTTTGTTATATTTCATACTGACACCACTTTGTTACATTTCATACTGATACCACTTTGTTAGACTTAATACTGATACCCCTTTGTTACTGACACCACTTTGTTAGACTTCATACTGACACCACTTTGTTAAATTTCATACTGTTACGACATACTGACACTTTGTTACATTTCATACTGACATCACTTTGTTACGCTTCATACTGACACCACTTTGTTACGCTTCATACTGACATCACTTTCTTACGCTTCATACTGACACAACTTTGTTACGCTTCATACTGACACCACTTTGTTACACTTCATACTGACACCACTTTGTTATTTTTCATACTGACACAATTTGTTACATTTCATACTGACACCACTTTGTTACATTTCATACTGTCATCACTTTTTTACGCTTCATACTGAAATCAGTTTGTTACTTTTCATACTGACACACCTTTTTTACACTTCATACTGTCATCACTTTGTTACGCTTCATACTGACATCACTTTGTTACTTTTCATACTGACACACCTTTTTTACACATCATACTGACACCACTTTTTACACTTCATACTGATACCACTTTGTTAAATTTCATACTGACACCACTTTGTTACATACTGACACCTCTTTGTTACTCTTCATACTGACATCACTTTGTTACGCTTGATACTGATATCACTTTGTTACATTTTTTACTGACATAATTTTGTTTCATTTTATACTGACATCACTTTGTTACGCTTCATACTGACACCACTTTGTAAAATTTAATACTGACACTACTTTGTTATACTTCATACTGATACCACTATTTTAGGCTTCATACTGACACCACTTTGTTACATTTCATACTGACACCACTTTGTTACATTTCATACTGACACCACTTTGATACGCTTCATACTGACACAACTTTGTTACACTTTATATACTGATACCACTTTTTTAGGCTTCATACTGACACCACTTTCTAAAATTTCATACTGACACCAATTTGTTAAATTTCATACTAACATCACTTTGTTAGGCTTCAATATGACACAATTTTGTTACATTTCATACTGACATCACTTTTTTACGCTTCATACCGACACCACTTTGTTAAATTTCATACTGACACCACTTTCTTACACTTCATACTGATACCACTTTTTTAGGCTTCATACTGACACCACTTTGATACGCTTCATACTGACACAACTTTGTTACGCTTCATACTGACACCACTTTGTTACTCTTCATAATGACACCACTTTGTTAAATTTCATACTGACACCAATTTCGTAAATTTCATACTGACAAAACTTTGTTACACTTCATACTGATAACACTTTGTTAGGCTTCATACTGATAACACTTTGTTCGGCTTCATACTGACACCACTTTGTTACCTTTCATACTGACACAACTTTGTTTGATTTCATACTGACATCGCTTTCTTACGCTTAATTCTGACACCGCTTCGTTACATTTCATACTGACACCACTTTGTTACATTTCATTCATACTGACACCACTTTGTTACCCTTCATACTGACATCACTTTGATAAATTTCATACTGATACCACTTTGTTACACTTCATTATGACACAACTTTGTTATATTTCATACTGACATCACTTTCGTACGCTTCATACCGAAACAGCTTTGTTACACTTCATACTGACACCACTTTGTTACACTTCATACTGACACCACTTTGTTACCTTTCATACTGACACCACTTTTTACATTTCATACTGACATCACTTTGTTACGCTTCATACTGACACCACTTTGTTACTTTTCATACTGACACCAATTTGTTACATTTCATACTGACACCACTTTGTTACACTTCATACTGATACCACTTTTTAGGCTTCATACTGACACCACTTTGTTACTTTTCATACTGACATCACTTTGTTACCTTTCATACTGACACCTCTTTGTTACTCTTCATACCGACATCACTTTGTTACGCTTGATACTGATCACTTTGTTACATTTTTACTGACATTTTTGTTACATTTTTTACTGACATCACTTTGTTCATACTGACATTTTATACTGACACACTTTGTTACGCTTCATACTGACACCACTTTGTTACATTTCATACTGACACCACTTTGTTAAATTTCATACTAACACCACTTTGACATACTGACACAACTTTGTTACACTTCATACTGATACCACTATTTATAGGCTTCATACTGACACCACTTTCTAAAATTTCATACTGACACCAATTTGTTAAATTTCATACTAACATCACTTTGTTAGGCTTCAATATGACACAATTTTGTTACATTTCATACTGACATCACTTTTTTACGCTTCATACCGACACCACTTTGTTAAATTTCATACTGACACCACTTTCTTACACTTCATACTGATACCACTTTTTTAGGCTTCATACTGACACCACTTTGATACGCTTCATACTGACACAACTTTGTTACGCTTCATACTGACACCACTTTGTTACTCTTCATAATGACACCACTTTGTTAAATTTCATACTGACACCAATTTGGTAAATTTCATACTGACAAAACTTTGTTACACTTCATACTGATAACACTTTGTTAGGCTTCATACTGATAACACTTTGTTCGGCTTCATACTGACACCACTTTGTTACCTTTCATACTGACACAACTTTGTTTGATTTCATACTGACATCGCTTTCTTACGCTTAATTCTGACACCACTTCGTTACATTTCATACTGACACAACTTTGTTACGCTTCATAGTGACACCACTTTGTTACATTTCATTCTGATATCACTTTGATAAATTTCATACTGATACCACTTAGTTACGCTTCATTATGACACAACTTTGTTATATTTCATACTGACATCAATTTCGTACGCTTCATACCGAAACAGCTTTGTTACACTTCATACTGACACCACTTTGTTAAATTTAATACTGACACAACTTTGTTACCTTTCATACTGACACCAATTTTTTACATTTCATACTGACATCACTTTGTTACGCTTCATACTGACACCACTTTGTTACTTTTCATACTGACACAACTTTGTTACATTTCCTATTGCGTCACTTTGTTACGCTTTATACTGACATCACGTTGTTACATTTCATACTGACACCAATTTGTTACATTTCATACTGACACCACTTTGTTACACTTCATACTGATACCACTTTTTTAGGCTTCATACTGACACCACTTTGTTACTTTTCATACTGACACCACTTTGTTATTTTCATACTGACACTACTTTGTTACTTTTCATACTGATACCACTTTGATACGCTTCATACTGACACTACTTTGTTACACTTCATAATGACACCACTTTGTTAAACTTCATACTACACCAATTTGTTACATTTCATACTGACATCACTTTGATACGCTTCATACCGACAAAACTTTGTCACGCTTCATAGTGACACCACTTTTTACACTTCATACTGACATCACTTTTTTACATTTCATACTGACACCATTTTGATACGCTTCATACTGACACAACTTTGTTACGCTTCATACTGACACTACTTTGTTACACTCCACACTGACACCACTTTGTTAAATTTCATACTGACACCTATTTGTTACACTTGATACTGATACCACTTTGTTACATTTCATACTGACATCACTTTGTTACATTTCATACTGACACCACTTTGTTATGCATCATACTGACACCTCTTTGTTACATTTCATACTGACACCACTTTGTCACACTTCTTATTACCAACTGTAATAGTAAAAAATAGTGATCAGTAAAAGTAACTGATCACCACTAACATTTAATATTAGCTTAAAGTGTTTTAATTTCAGCAGTCTAAATAAAAAACAACTCTTTCAACTTCAACCTAGCTTCATAACATCAAAAATTAATATTAATTAACTAAACAAGAACAGGTTACATTTTTATAGCCTTGAACTAAAAATTAAATGTAAAAAATAAATAATGTGATGCTTTCTTAATTTTCAGTTAAGAAATGAAACTAAACATGAGAATATTATCTATTATAGTTTTCAGTTAAGAATGAAACTAAACATGAGAAGATTATATATTATAGTTTTCGGTTAAGAGATGAAACTGGATAAGTGGAGGTTATGTGTTGTAGGTTAAAAGATGAAACTAAATAAGTAAAGGTTATGTGTTGTAATTTTTAGTCGCCAAATTAAGCTAAATAATCAGAAATAAATTACTACAGAATAAAGTATTCACTTCTGTAAATCACTGAATAAAAGTATTAACGTCATAGTTTATTCTTCGATAATTTTCGCGCAAAGCCACAAAAGAGAACTATATGCGCCTAGCCTTTTCTAACTCTGAACTGGTAAAATAAAGAGAAGGCAGCTGATGAACAACGCTCACCGCCAACTCTTTCAGACTTACTTACAACTTCAATGGATGAAGCACTTTCTTTTAAGTACATCTCGAACCAAAAACACTAAACACTGGACAACACCTGACATCTCATGAAAAAAATAGGGCAGAAAACTACTAATATTATAACCCTATTTGTATTGAACTTTTGGTGTACGTATTGCATTAAATTATCATACATTTTTTAAAATCTCTATTCTGGTAAAAACATTAAAATACCAAAAAATACAAATTACAAGCAGCGTGTTCACATAATTAACAACACAAAGAAACGTTTATAATTTCTGAAGAGAGAGAAAAGAATGTCGTTATGTTTTCATCAAACGACCACTATTATGATACAAACATTAGTGCGCACGTTGAATGTAACCCCACTTTGCTGCTTTACTTTCACCTAGTTGGACCAATGAAATGGAACTTTTCTATCTTAAAATTCTGAAATATATCAATATATATATAATTCATTAATTTTATATCTTAATCAAACATGATTTAAATGTGAAAATAGTAAAAGTCGTTCTAATGTCAGTTCTATATAATATATGGTTAAACGTTAGTATACACGATTGATTTTAATTCCTATAGAAGATTCTACTCTCAAGCTTTAGTTTTCTATCTTGAGATTATCGTGCGTATAAAGTTTACTTAAAAAGCAAACTATTCACTGAAACTAATATATAATCTGACTTTTTCACTGGAATGCCAAACAAAGAGAATCAACATGAAGCAGATTTTGATTGGAGCTAAAGTAAAAAGTATACAATCGTTCGTCAGTTTCAAGCGCTATGATAAAAACTATGGAAACACACAAAGAAATTTCTCCTAGCCACAAGTATGCAGGCTTAAAGCGATAAAAATCCGGTTTAGATATCCGTGGTTGGTAGGTAGAAAAAATAATAAATTGTGTAACTTTCTGGTTTACAATAATCAAACTAATCTAGGACAGAAACTCATTTTTATAACATCAGCCAGCCAGAGAACAGTGTTTAAAGGCTCACTGAGAGGTGTTATGATATTAACAAGTCACGCACAGATAAAGTTTCGAGAAATATAATCTCAATAATAGTGCAAAAATATGTCCTTTGTAGACAAGTAGCAGAAAGAAAGTCTTTACTTAATCAGACATAGATTAGTTTTTGTGAAAACAAAACAAAACACAACAACAAGAAACACGCACAATAGTACTTGTAAAAGTTTTACATGAATTTTTTGACTAAAAAACCCAAATCTTAGCTCTAACAGGCCTGTGTATGGTTACAAAAATGTGAAAGAGAGGTTACAGAACGAGTGCATTGTGCCATCAAATCAAACACGAAGCAGTGAGATGACTTGAAGCCTTCGGGCTGCAGAACGTGTAGCCATCTTTACGAAACTGATAGATTCGTGAATCAGCATATATGGCAGAGGACAGTAATCCATCATGCTAAAAATCTCTTGATGGGAGCTGGTTGGGCAAAGTTTAATATTTGAGTAAGATAATGGTCCGAAACACTTAAGAAATTTCGAATTCATTTGGGAAAGGAATAACGTTCAAAAAACTCTGACAATATAAATAATTAGTATTAAAATGTCATTGTGGCCACTATAATCATTGGTAGACACGTAAGTACATTATTTGGTTTACATTTTTATAAGATTAATTTGCAGTAAGTTAAAGCTCATTTCTATAACAATTCAATGACTAGTTTCTGTGTATAAGTCAGATACTGACAAGGTTTTATAAACTTACGCATTTTTGACTGAATGCCAATTCTCACGCTTGTTATGGTAATTAACGTTTTACACTTATCAAACTGTGTAACTACGTTACATTTTTATTATACCGTGTCACTAACAATAGTTTCAAAACTTTAGATTTATTTGTGTTGAGTTTCGCGCAAAGCTACACGAGGGTTATTTGCGCTAGTCGTCCCTAATTTAGCGGTGTAAGACTAGAGGGAAGGCAACTAATCATCATCACCCATCGCCAACTCTTGGGATACTCTTTTACCAACGAATAGTGGGATTGACCGTAGCATTATAACGCCCCCACGGCTGAAAGGGCGAGCATGTTTGGTGCGACCGGGATTCGAACCCGCGACCCTCGGATTACGAGTCGAACGCCTTAACTCACCTGACCATGCCGGGCCAAATAACTTTTGATTTTACTTTACCTTCGACCAAACATTGCTTCATATATTATTCACAATTGCGGTTTAACTTATGATTCATGAAAAAAATATATATTATTTCATTTTCCTCTTTTTCACTCGATAAGCCCTGCTATTTGACTGAATGTCATTCTGTCATAAACTAAAAGAAATCGTACAATAATAGCAACTTCTCATTTGCGCCAAAGACCAGAATGCGTAAAATCTATGCAACAAATATTGGAAAAAAACAAACTTTGCTGTTCTTTTTAAGGATTATTTTGAGGAGAATTATTAAAATCGATAAATTCAAGCACTAATTTACTCTGCCGAATATAAAACACCAGCTTTCTACTATGATGGGTTAATCCTTATAATGTCACGAAGCATTTAAGTTATTGACGTAACAGCGCGAACATCTAATCACTCAAGAGAAAACGTATATATAAGAAGAAATAAGGACTTTATTATTATATAATGAGCTAAATTTTAACGATTTCTCCTGATTTGACAGGATAATATAACACTAAATATAACATTTTAACATTTACAAAGTTGTTCATTATTAGTACTTCAAGTCTGTAAGCGTCTATTTGTTTTACTGTAACAGAATGACAAGTCTCATGATAACTTCTCATGGTTTATAAAAAAAATTAAACAACTTTAAAAGTAATTTCCATCATGGTGACATAGGAAGCTAATATGAACACAAAAAAATTCGTTTTCATTAATTAAGCGAAGTCTCCATCTTCCCGTTCGGAGTGTCAACAACAAAGTTCCAATTTATTTGTTTTTTAATATAGTGCAAAGCTACACGAGGGCTATCTGCGCTAACCATCCCTGCTCTAGCAGTGTAACATTAGAGGTAAGGAAGATAATCGTCAGCAGCCACCGTCGATTCGTGGGTTACTCTTTCAGCCACGAATACTAGGATTGAAGGTCATATTATAACGCCTCCACGACTTAGAGGATGAGTAGGCTCGGTGTGACGAGGTTTCGAACCATGGACTCTCCGATTAAGTGTCGAGCGCCCTAACCACTTTGCTATGCCGGGCCTTAAGATTTTCCCCTTAAAATCCTAAAATCCCCTGTTCGAATGTGTGTGTTCTTATAGCAAAGCCACATCGGGCTGAGTCCACCGAGGGGAATCGAACCCCTGATTTTAGCATTGTAAATTCGTAGACTATTCGATGAACAGAGAGAGCATAGATATCTTATTGAGCAGAGTGATGCTAAATTAAATGTATTGTTTTACACATTCTTCTAATAAATTGAAAGAATGGTTATTTCACATCATCTGTTTAATGTTTTTTTATGTAAATAGCTTAATAATGGAACCGTAATTTTGAATTTTAACTTTTTTATTTGTACGACCTGTCATAAGACTTTATAAATTTATTTTAAGTGTGAGAAACTGTTTTATTTTTAATATGATAAGAATCAAAGCTGGCCGTGAACGTGTAGCTTATTATTTAAAACATATTACTTTAAAGTAATTAATTTCGGCTGTACGAAGCATGCTGTATCCAAATATTTCCACTGGCTGTTTCCAAATATTTCCACTGGCTGTTTCCTAACATTTCTACTGGCTATTTTCTAATATTTCTACTGGCTGTTTTCTAATATTTCTACTGGCTGTTTCCTAATATTTCCACTGGCTGTTTTCTAATATTTCCACTGGCTGTTTCCTAACATTTCTACTGGCTGTTTCCTAATATTTCCACTGGCTGTTTCCTAATATTTCCACTGGCTGTTTCCTAATATTTCTGCTGGCTGTTTCCTAATATTTTCACTTCTACAAAACTTATTTTGATAAAGTCGAATCCTGGTGACAAAAGAAATGTTTAAAATTTTTGACTATTCACCTGTTTCTTTCAAAGAGTATTTAATGATAATAAATGGTTCTCTTTTATGATATACTTGTCAGTTGTTTCACAATAGCAGTATACTATCGAAAATCGCTTTTTCTTTACTTCTTTATTTGTGTAGCGCAGATAGCCCTCGAGTAGTTTTGCGCGAAATTCAAAACAAATTAGTCTTTACTTGTGACATTTGTAAACAATACACATGAGGTACTGGTATCTGAATCCATTTGAATACAGCTTTGGGAGTATTCGTACTTATATTAGAATATTTTCTTACGGAAAAATTAAATAATCCATATTCGAATTCAATCATATAATATTCTTACTTGTTGAATGATTTAGTAAATAATTAATACTGAAATACATAACGTCTACTTTTGTACTCACCACATTTCTAGATTGTCATTACTGCATCCGCAAAATAATAATTTTTATTAGAGTCTACAAAACAATGTAATATAATGCGTCATTTGATATATAAACACTTTGGCTTTCTAATGGTTAAAATAATGTAGTGCTGAATGTCAGAGAGAACTCCTGATAAGCCCTGAAAGAGAGGATTTGACAGGTGGGTGTAGCAAGAGGGTCAGAATTTTCATTTGATGGCTCTTTAACCAAACAGAATTGAAGGCTACAAAAGTTATACTATGCCTTAGCGATGGCAGTAGTATAATTAATAAAGTACGTTAAATTTGTACGTCTTGAAGAGATGGTAAATATATTACCAAGAAAAGAGAATACCTGAAGAAAAAGTCACATTGCTCACACTAGGAGAAAACCAAAGTTATTGTTTTATTATATTGTCTTGTAATATTAAGAACTTAAAACTTAATTATTATTCAAATAAAGATTATTAGCAATGAGTTTTTGTTATAGTAATTGGTATAACGTGAACAAAAAGTAAGTTAATTAACTTGTAAATGTAGCTCACTAAAAAATCATTGCGTGCACAGAAAATAATGTCCGTGGCGAGAGGGTTATGTCAGGTCAATATTCTCCATCCATGTTAACTGAATTGCATAGTTGTTAATCCAGTCCAGTGACTTCAGACGGCTACTAAACTGCCTTCATTGGTAAATTAATCACTTTATATTGTTTACTGACAGATCTGGTCACATCAAAGCAAAGTGTAAAAATATATTGTGAATGTAGGAAGAACCACTTCTAACATGCTGACACGTCACAAGGAAAATTTGTTTATTATTTTTGTCTATGTAGATTATACAATACATTATAGGTATACGATATTTTTCTATTGTTTTTATTGTAAACAACATTTTTATTACATAACTGAGTTATTTGTTTATCGTTATATGTTTTATTATAAGTTATTTTCTATGTTATAGTGCTGAGATACCTTTCTTTATATTTATAGCATAATCATGAGGCAGAGATTGGAAAGTCGACATCTGATTCTGGTATCTGGTAACATACTGTCCAGAATAAACTAATTATAAGTTTACACACCCACGTTAAAAGCACATCGCTAACAAACTCGTCAGTTGTATTGCTGGTACACTCCACACCTTCTCACTGGTGGAATCAGGAGGTTTTGGAGATCTAATGGAAGTTATTGATAATTGTTATATTATTTTCAGTGAAAGCATCTGTTCACAATGTTGAACCAAAAGGTCATCTCACTACCATAACTTGTACCCAACGTCAGTGCAACTGGAGTAGAAGACAAATACACAGCTTTCTTGAAGTCACTGGTCATTTTATCTTTGACTGGACAAATGCAAACAGTCATGCTACATTCAACGTTTCAAGAGCCGTCGCATATGATAAAATAGTAAATACTTTTAACATAAGTAACAAGATGTCATATGTGACATCTGATAGTATATGATCACGGATTTCTGCTTGCCTGTGTTTGAACAACACTACTTGAGTGAGAGATGGTGATAACTCATAGATAGTCACAGATGGTAACTCAGAAGACGATCTTTTAGGTAAGACTAAATCAGTAAACAGTTTCATGATTTTCCCACACGCTACAACCTGTGATCAGGGATGGCATGAAGAACTGGACCACTGTTGAGAGTAATTTACAAAGTATCAGCCATCATGTTCTACGTTCAAAAATAAGCAACTGATCCACTAGGCGGGAAGAACCAAAGCTCAGTCTGTAACATCAAACTCATAGATTAAGGTGATTAGCTCTTTATTTAACATTCCTTAGCAGAACTTGTATGATTTAGATTCTGGTACATCGAAATGTACTTTTCATGATCCAACTGTGCTTGCAGATTTGCTGACAACAATGACATATTTTAAACAGCTAACAGAACATTGTTACCTTCAGTATTATAGTCCATGCATTTATGAGCTGACGACCGAGTCTGACAACATTAATTCAATTTTTAATTCAAATCTTATCTCCATACTAAATTATTTAATATGAGTAATGAATTTTCTTCTCTTTGACTGAGATCTCCCAGATTTAAACTTGATTGGTATTCCACTAAGATCTATGTACCATGAATCAAATCGAATGCTCCTAAAGCAAGAAACTAAGGAAATTTTCTAAAAAAAACATTTACAACCATGAAGCTGAAAATAACTATAAATATCTATAAATAACTATAAATATCTATAAATAACTATAAATTTATATAAATAACTATAAATATCTATAAATAACTATAAATTTATATAAATAACTATAAATATCTATAAACAACTATAAATGTCTATAAATAACTATAAATATATATAAATAACTATAAATATCTATAAACAACTATAAATATATATAAATAACTATAAATATCTATAAATAACTATAAATATCTATAATTATTTATAAATATCTATAAATAACTATAAGTATCTACAAATAACTATAAATATCTATAATTATTTATAAATATCTATAAATAACTATAAATATCTATAAATAACTATAAATATCTATGAATAACTAAAAATAACTATAAATATCTATGAATAACTATGAATAACTATAAATATCTATAAATAACTATAAATATCTATGAATAACTAAAAATAACTATAAATATCTATGAATAACTATAAATATTTATGAATAACTAAAAATAACTATAAATATCTATGAATAACTATGAATAACTATAAATATCTATAAATAACTATAAATAACTATAAATATCTATGAATAACTAAAAATAACTATTAATCCCTCCCTCGCAATAGAATTAAGCTCTTTGAAGTATTTCTTGCCTCCAAGACAACAGACACCTCATCTCCTGAGGGTACTGGATCAACACCTAATTAGATGGTTTTTAGATTCTTAAAGAAAGCAATCATCTAGATTATTGACAGATCAACAACAACAAAAACTCTGCACTATCTTCACTATCCAAACACTATCTGAGTATCCCAGCATCCTCTGTTCTTTTTGAGCGTTTGTTTAGCAAAACAGACAAAACCGTCAGACCTGATGACTGTAACTTCACTGGCAAGCCGTTTGAGGGATTTATGTTTATAAGAGCAATGAGCGGGCTGGCATGGCCAGGTGGTTAAAACACTCGACTCGTAATCCGAGAGTCGCGGGTTCATATCCCCGTCACGCCAAACATACTCGCCCTTTCAGCCGTGGGGGCGTTATAGTGTGACGGTCAATTCCATTATTCGTTGGTAAAAGAGTAGACCAAGATTTGGCGGTGGGTGGTGATGACTAACTGCCTTCCCTCTAGTCTTAAACTGCAAAATTAGGGACGGCTAGCGCAGATAGCCCTCAACTAGTTTTGGGCGAAATTCAAATACAAAAGAAAAACAAAAATAATGGACACATAATATCTACAAGTCTATTTTAAAAAAATGTTTTGTTCTAAAAGTTTGTTGTTGTATTTTGAAAAATAAGATTTTGGAATGTAATTATTTGTTGAAATTTTGTTTGTTTCATAAAATATAAGTGTTAAAATGTTATATTTTACTGTTTTATCATTATTGCATATTACCTGACAAAGTATTCATGAATACATTACTTTGTATTTGTATTCGAATATTAGCATTTTTTAATATTCGTTGTTGTATTTGAATACATAAAAATAAAACGTATTCGTATTTGTATTAAATTATTGAGTTCCAGTTTTCGCCCGATAATCAACACATAAGCAACTCTTCTGTAATCTAGATAAATAATTAAATATATTTATATACGGAAAACATGTGGATCTCCTCTAGTATTGCATAACACATAAATATTTGGGTTTTTCACAAGAGCAGATCTTTCTTCCAGTAGCTACTTTGGGTAAGGCTTGGTAACAGAGAAACGATACGTCTTTTTACAAGATAATCGTAGAAGTAACATAACACCGATTATGATACGTTTTGAATAATTAAATATTGAATGAATGTTTAAGTTCACGTTAAGATAAAGTAGAAAGAATGTTATCTAAGAAAGCAGGTAAGACATGCAAAGTTAACTGAAACGTGTGAAAAATGTACAGATTGGACAATCTAAACAGAACATGTTTATAATGTCATCTTAGTAACAGGATGTATATAGAAAATAATCACAGGGTAACTGTGTCGGAGCAACAATATTACGTTAAAAAATAGGAGAATGTTTAGAAAGAATAAGGGACTGGTATATTTCAGTAAGATTTACAAGACAAAAAAATTAGAAAATATGTAGAAAATAAAAATTACAAACATAAAAAATGTAAATGTCTAAAATTTCAAAGTTCTATGAGATAGAAAAACCATTTGGAGACAACAGCTTAAGGAAGAACTCTGTGAACCACTAGGGAATGTTGATGGTTGGATTACGTTAAAACATTTATTCAAAACTGAGAGTCGAGATCAACAAGTAAGAGGATGAAAATCTGTAGGAATATTTATTCAATAAGGACGAGACATCATTGGTGGAAATATGTAAGATGTTTTTATATACAAGGGAAAGCTAGGAGACCGACGACGTAGAGATGGGAAAATCTTTCTTCAGTCATTTTAATATGGGAAAAGATGCATTTTGTTTGTTTCTCATAATCACGCAAAGCTACTAAGAGGTTTTTCTGCGCTAGCCGTTCCAACTTTGAACCGATAGACTTAGCGAAAGTACTTATTCAACAACGCCCATCGCCTACTCTTTCGTTAATCTAGTCTAATATAATAGTGGAATTTTTACCAAGCCATCTATGTATAAAGCATGACGACTCCACAGCAAGGAGTAGTGCTCTATTGTATTAACGGGAAGGGGGGGGGTGAGAACATTGTAATGTGTCATACCAATAACCACTTCATTACACTTACCTATACATACCATATTCTATAAAATCATCTTAGTAAATAAAAGAGTTAACGTTTCTAAACTGAGCATATTAGATTCATTTTGCTAACGTATTATTTATTTCAGTAGCCTATATTAGCATTTTTTCTAAATATGTGCAAAAACGTGTTGTGAATGCTAATGCAAACCTATCCAAACGAGTTCAAAACTAAAATGTCATTTTATGTTTAAATAAAACTTTCCATGCAAATATTATTATTTAGGTAATTTAACTATATATAAAGAAATATAATTTTTGTTCCATTGTATTGTTGATATAACATTAATTGATAGAATAATTCTGTTTACGGATGGCTGATTAGAGTTATTATTAGTGGTAATTGTATTTGTTAACATGATAAAAAGTAATTAACTGAACGGCTGGTGTTACAAAATATGGTGCGGCGTTAAAATACAACAACGTGTCAGAGAATTTCAACACCTTGCTAAAGTTAATTAAATATATTTAATTTTTTGTTGATTATAAAGTTAGAACAAACACGATAACGTATTAAAAGCATATGATTTAGAAAAAGTCCTCCAGTGGCACAGCGGCATGTTTACAGAGTTACAGTGCCAGAAACAGTTTTCAAAGTCCTCCAGTGGCACAGCGGCATGTTTACAGAGTTACAGTGCCAGAAACAGTTTTCAAAGTCCTCCAGTGGCACAGCGGCATGTTTACAGAGTTACAGTGCTAGAAACAGTTTTCATAACGCGATGTACAGGTAGTTGTAGTATTGTGCCTAACTTCAAACAAGTAAAAAATAAATAAAATTCATAGAGAAAAAAATGAGTTTACAATAGGGCAGGACATTAATTAAGAGTCATTGCAGACCGAAAACGACGAGTACACATCTTTGATTTGATTGGTTTAATTTGTTCTGAATTTCGCTTAAAACTACTCGAGCTAGCCGTCCCTAATTTAGTAGTGTGTGAGACTAGAGGAAAGGCAGCTAGTCATCACCACCCACTTCCAACTCTTGGGCTACTATTTTACCAAGGAATAGTGGGATTGACTGTCACATTATAACGCCCCCAAGGCTGAAAGGGCGAGCATGTTTGGTGCAATGGGAACTTGAACACGCGACCCTCGGATTACGAGTCGACTGCCTTAACCACCTGGCTATGCCGAGCCCGAAGGAAGAAAGATCGTGCCAAACAACATCAAAGAAAACCAGTGTTAAAAGAAGGTGGAATCTGTTGAAAAGAGGAAAAGATAAAAATCCCATGTCTTGGATCATGATAAGATCGGAGGAGTATCGGCTTATCCGACTGATGGTATAGTTTTATAGAAAATATATATGTTGTAAATAAACCTGAAGCCTTTTAATGAGAAAAAGTAACCAATAATTATATTACCTAAGTCTACTACATTTCTAGCCAGTGTGTTGACACCTCAATAATTATATTACCTAAGCCTACTACATTTCTAGTCAGTGTGTTGACACCTCAATAATTATATTACCTAAGCCTACTACATTTCTAGTCAGTGTGTTGACACCTCAACAGTTTGTAAACATCACTCAGAAGTCTTTTGACGTAATTTATCAGGTATATCCTACTATGCTTGACGACGTACAAGTTATTGGTACGAGTGTCATCAAGGAGTTTGTATTTCAATGTTCCTCAGCAATGTGAATATGTTTTTTAATGTAAACGATGTCATCTGCTTCCTTCAAGAACGATGCTACCTTGAAGGGCTGCAACTACACTTTTACCATCAACAAACGTGGATAAAATAAGTAGAAACCGTTTATTTGCTACTGTAGACAAAGAATTTATTGGCACAGATCTTTTCATCAAAATTGTGTGATATTATAGTTTGTTTTATGGAACAAGTATACTTTTTCCATATGAGTAGTGTTATGTACTACTCATAACATATTATGACACAAGTTTGTTACATTTCATACTGACACCACTTTGTTACGCATCATACTGACACCTCTTTGTTACACTTCATACTGACACCACTTTGTTACATTTCATACTGACACCACTTTGTTACACTTTATACTGACACAACTTTGTTACACTTCATAGTGACACCACTTTGTTACATTTCACACTGACACCACTTTGTTACACTTTATACAGACACCACTTTGTTACATTTCTTATTACCAACTGTAATAGTAAAAAATAGTGATCAGTAAAAGTAACTGATCACCACAAACATTTAATAATAGCTTAAATTGTTTTAATTCCAGCAGACTAAATAAAAAACAACTCTTTCAACTTCAACCTAGCTTCATAACATCAAAAATTAATATTAATTAACTGAACAAGGACAGGTTACATTTTTATAGCCTTGAATTAAAAATTAAATGTAAAAAATAAATAATGTGATGCTTTCTTAATTTTCAGTTAAGAAATGAAACTAAACATTTCATTTTAGTTATATTAAAAAATATAACTCATATTTAATATAAATATAAACTATTTACTGAGTACTTTGGGCTCAGTAAATGGCCCGATGTGGCTTTGCTACATGAAAATAACAGATAAGTTATTCTAGAACTACGGTGGCTCAAACATCAAAGATACCATTTAGAAATAGTATAGTATGGTATCTGGAGTACAGATGGAGAGATCGTTGTCAGGCCAACTTTTTTATAAACAACAATTACTGTATCTAAATAAAACACGGTGATAATTATTACACACGGTTGCCTTATAATACATTTTTCCAATGAAAGATTCAACTTCTGAAATATGTATATTTAATTTTAAATCGAACTGAACACTTACTGTGCTAAGACATTTGACTGACACCATCCTATAAATATTTTCAAAATTTTCAAGCAGTCCGTAACCTCCAGAAGAGAAAGGGGTACTAAACTTCATTTTGTGTAAACATAACAACATAATAGTGTGATTTTATTTTACCACTACATGAGAAGATTCATTGAAAAACTATGTACAGACGTTTTAATGTTTACCGGTCTTTCTTTTTTCAAAAAGTATATGAGTATTTAATTTTAATAATGTGTATCTTTTGTTTTGGAAACTATTAGGGGGTTACGTTTCAACGTATGAACAAAATTAATTTCGATTATTTATTTTCTTAGCCCCTCGCTATTACAGTGGTAAGTCTACAGATTTACAACGTTAAAATAAGGGACTCGATTCCCCTCGGTGGGCTCAGTAAATGGCCCGATGTGGCTTTGCTACATGAAAACAAACATACATTTATTTTCTTTGTTGTCAATTAATTTGAACTACTTATACAAATAAAATAAAGTTCTGAGTTCTTTAATTTTTTTCTATAATTTGTCCAAAGTACTCAAAGACCATTTGTTTTTGCCGCCTGTAATTTACAACTGATAGACTAGAGGCGGGGCGGCATGGCCAAGCGTGTTAAGGCGTGCGACTCGTAATCTGAAGGTCGCGGGTTCGCATCCCCGTCGCGCCAAACATGTTCACTCTTTCAGCCGTGGGGGCGTTATAACGTGACGGTCAATCCCACTCTTCGTTGGTAAAAGAATAGCCCAAGAGTTGGCGGTGGGTGGTGATGACTAGCTGCCTTCCCTCCCTTCTTATACTGCTAAATTAGGGATCGGCTAGCACAGATAGCCCTCGAGTAGCTTTGTGCGAAATTCAAAAACAAACAAACAAAAAAAGACTAGTGGCAAGGCAAATATCAACCCCACCTTTCAGTTTGAAAAGTATTTTGCTTACAAAGTAATCCGGTATTTATAATTTTACTAGCGTCAAAAGTGATGAGGGAAATATTATCTCCTCCACTCCAAACCCTAACCTCACACTTCATAGATAACTACTGTAAGTGTACCCTAACCTCACACTTCATAGATGACTACTGTAAGTGTACCCTAACCTCACACTTCATAGATAACTACTGTAAGTATACCCTAACCTCACACTTCATAGATGACTACTGTAAGTGTACCCTAACCTCACACTTCATAGATAACTACTGTAAGTATACCCTAACCTCACACTTGATTGATAACTACTGTAAGTATACCCTAACCTCACACTTGATTGATAACTACTGTAAGTGTACCCTAACCTCACACTTGATAGATAACTACTGTAAGTATACCCTAACCTCACACTTCATAGATAACTACTGTAAGTGTACCCTAACCTCACACTTGATAGATAACTACTCTAAGTATACCCTAACCTCACACTTCATAGATGACTACTGTAAGTGTACCATAACCTCAAACTTCATAGATAACTACTGTAAGTGTACCCTAACCTCACACTTCATAGATAACTACTGTGAGTGTACCCTAACCTCACACTTGATAGATAACTACTGTAAGTGTACCCTAACCTCACACTTTATAGATAACTACTGTAAGTGTACCCTAACCTCACACTTCATAGATAACTACTGTAAGTGTACCCTAACCTCACACTTCATAGATAACTACTGTAAGTGTACCCTAACCTCACACTTCATAGATAACTACTGTAAGTGTACCCTAACCTCACACTTCATAGATAACTACTGTAAGTGTACCCTAACCTCACACTTCATAGATAACTACTGTAAGTATACCCTAACCTCACACTTCATAGATAACTACTGTAAGTATACCCTAACCTCACACTTCATATATAACTACTGTAAGTGTACCCTAACCTCACACTTAATAGATAACTACTGTAAGTGTACCCTAATCTCACACTTCATAGATAACTACTGTAAGTATACCCTAACTTCACACTTCATAGATAACTACTGGAAGTAAACCCTAACCTCACACTTCATAGATAACTACTGTAAGTGTACAAGAAAAGTGCAAGTCACGAAGGAATGAAACGTGAGTAAACGTTTTGTGAACCAATCAAAATTAAGATCATTCATGAAAGTAATTCATGGTACATTCATTAAATAATTATTGGTAAAAATCAATCAGATTAATTGCTTTTAATATATATAAAACCCAGTTCTTTTCATAACACTACTCTCCATGAATGGCTTTTACAACATGTTACTTAAGAACAAAATTTAAGCCTAATATTGTTATTGTTAATATTGTTTCTATCAATTAGAATTACAAAATGAAATGCAGAGACAGCAAACTCGTAAAAAAGTATTTATTGTTTTCTTAATATAGAATCTCCGCTAATTAAATAGATTTTTTTCATTATTTAAAACTTTTGTGATATAACAGAAAGTATCTGAATTCAGAAATAATTTAAGTTTAAAAGAGAATGTTTGAAATCTAAAGACCAACATTCCAAGTGTTTTGTTTTGTTTTCGTGTTTTGAACACGCTACATCGGCACTAGAACTAGTAGACTGCGATCGTTCCTTGAAAAACCCAAATTCCTTCAGTCAACAAGAAAGTTAAAAATTCAGCTACCTCGAGAGATTTAAGCTTTATAAAAGAAGGTTAACCTAAACTAAACGTGGATTGGCATGCAAGGTAGGATCACTCATGTATACTAGAGAGAGATAGGAAAACTCGGAGAGGATAAACAACATTAAATTACTTGAAAAAACTTCTCTTTCATAACCATTTTTCACAAAAACGTTTTTCACCTTCGCGTGCCCATAAGTGATAGTACCTACTAAATACCTTAACATTTTACTCACTGAGAAATATTCTGCCTGTAGAACTAAACACATAAAATATATCTTGTCACATCTCTTGTTAAGTTACTGATTGCGTCGTTTCGTGATTTTTACAGATCGTTTGTTATTTGTATTGGAAAGAATACGTTACTTAAAAAAACAATAGATGTTTCATGTGTGGTTTTCGTCTTTCTTTTAGGTAATCTATTATTTAAATGTATATTTAATCTCATTTAAACCTGAGGCAAACCTTCCACACAGCAAAGAAAAGAACTCAGGCAGGTGTGGGTTAGGTTACTATGTAATAGAAGTTTGAATGAGACATGTTTCCTTCAGATCAGGACCTCGATATATTTTCTGTTATAAACAATCGCTTAATAAGTCTTTGATACAAACTATGTATTGTCTCCTCCTTTGTTATAGCGTTGACTGTTCTCTACAACATGTTTCATAATAATTAGTTGCACAAGGCCTCAGCGATGCTGCCGTACTGACAAGGCCAGATTTAGTGACAACGCCAAGAACTCGGGTGAATAAGAAAGAAAAACTTAGAAATTCTTGTTTACGTCTGGACTAGTGTCTATCCAGATTGGCATAGCCAAACTTACAATATCGTATGTTAAGGGTTATGTTCGCAAGTCTCATTGTAGGTAAATTCTGTACTAATGTTTCTCCCGTTGATGTTAGATATTAAATAAGAATATTTCATAAATATCACAACACATTACACTTGCTAAAAAAATAAAAAAATTGAAACATGTGTTTCAGTTTCAACAGCACATAAAGTGGTTTACCTGCATCGTTTTATATTCTCGAGAACTGTTATTTTATATTAACAAAATAAACACATTTCGATATATTACGAAATCGGTAGAGTTACATTGTCGTTATTTATTGTTCTAAAACTGGTTATATAATTGTTATAATCTATGATTTAGAAGTAAAAATATAATAAATGTGACAAAAGAAAATGAAAGAATTTTTGTCAGAACTCATATCAAATGAAACTTCTTAAAACTACCTTGAATGTATTGTAAGTTTCACCAGATAGAAAAACTTGTAACACATAGACAATAATACAATATATATACACACACAAAAACCATACACAATAAACTTGAAACATAACTGTTCATAAACAATAAACTTGTAATATGTAATAGCCATAAACAGTAGATTTCTAATACAACCTTTCATACACAATAAGCTAGTAATATAAAATAGCCATACTCAGTAAACTTGTAATATAACCGTTCATACAAAATAAACTAGTATTGTACAATATAACTACACAGTAAACTAGTAATATCACAATAATACAATATACATTCATAGTAAACTTGTAATATTACAATAATACAATATACATTCAGAGTAAACTTGTAATATCACAATAATACAATATAAATACACAGTAAGCTCGTAATATCACAAAATACAATATAAATACACAGTAAACTTGTAATATCACAATAATACAATATAAATACACAATAAACTTGTAATATCACAATAATACAATATAAATACACAATAAACTTGTAATATCACAATAATACAATATAAATACACAATAAACTTGTAATATCACAATAATACAATATAAGTACTACACAATAAACTTGTAATATCACAATAATACAATATACATACAGAGTAAACTTGTAATATCACAATAATACAATATAAATACACAGTAAACTTGTAATATCATAATAATACAATATAAATACACAGTAAACTTGTAATATCACAATAATACGATATAAATACACAGTAAACTTGTAATATCACAATAATACAATATAAATACACAGTAAACTTGTAATATCACAATAATACAATATAAATACACAGTAAACTTGTAATATCACAATAATACAATATAAATACACAATAAACTTGTAATATCACAATAATACAATATAAATACACAGTAAACTTGTAATATTACAATAATACAATATACATACACAGTAAACTTGTAATATCACAATAATACAATATAAATACGCAGTAAACTTGTAATATCACAATAATACAATATAAATACACAATAAACTTGTAATATCACAATAATACAATATAAATACACAGTAATCTTGTAATTTTACAATAATTCAATATACATTCAGAGTAAACTTGTAATATCACAATAATACAATATAAATACACAGTAAACTTGTAATATCACAATAATACAATATAAATACACAATAAACTTGTAATATCACAATAATACAATATAAATACACAGTAAACTTGTAATATCACAATAATACAATATAAATACACAATAAGCTTGTAATATCACAACAATACAATATAAATACACAGTAATCTTGTAATTTTACAATAATACAATATACATTCAGAGTAAACTTGTAATATCACAATAATACAATATAAATACACAGTAAACTTGTAATATCACAATAATACAATATAAATACACAATAAACTTGTAATATCACAATAAGACAATATAAATACACAGTAAACTTGTAATATTACAATAATACAATATACATACACAGTAAACTTGTAATATCACAATAATACAATATAAATACGCAGTAAACTTGTAATATCACAATAATACAATATAAATACACAATAAACTTGTAATATCACAATAATACAATATAAATACACAGTAATCTTGTAATTTTACAATAATTCAATATACATTCAGAGTAAACTTGTAATATCACAATAATACAATATAAATACACAGTAAGCTTGTAATATCACAATAATACAATATAAATACACAGTAAACTTGTAATATCATAATAATACAATATAAATACACAGTAAACTTGTAATATCACAATAATACAATATAAATACACAGTAAACTTGTAATATCACAATAATACAGTAAAGTAAACTGATAGTTCAATAGTAGTTAGTTAATAAAATAAGAATAATTATCAGATGAATATTTTAGAGATAAAATAAACTTAAAAGTCAGAAAAACGTTGTTTTATTCTGTTTTGCGGTAAATCTCGGATATCATGATAAAAATCAACTTTCAATAGCTTCGGTGGGCACAGCGCAGGTAGCCCATTGAATTTTTTCGTACTTATGAACGAACAAACAAAACGTATTTTCACATAATTCCGAATATAAAGTTTAGTGTTTTAATTGGTCAGTTTACAGAGAACTTCTGGTTAATAATTTCAGCAGCTGCATTCTATCTTCCTCTGTCGTGTTTTGGGTTCAGGTTCATTTGAGTCTCTTCTTCCTTGTTTCATTTTTTAAAAATCCTGCAAAGCTAAACAAAGGCTATCTGCGCTAACAGCCCTTAATTTTGGCAGTGAAAGACTATATGACTATATGGAAGACAGTTGGTCATCACAACTCACCGCTGCCTCTTCGGCTACTCTTTTACCAACGAATAGTGGGATTGACTGTAACATCTCTCATATCCGGCCCGGCATCGCCGGTTCTAGTCCCCGTCACACAAAACCTGCTCGCCCTTTCAGCCGTGGGGGTGTTATATGTCACGGTCAATCCAACTATTTGTTTGTAAAAGAGTAGCTCAAACGTTGGCGGTGGGTGGTAATGACTAGCTGCCTTTTTTCTAGTCTTACACTGGTAACTTAGGGACGGATAGCGCAGATAGCACTCGTGTAGCTTTGCGCGATAATTCAAATCACACAAAACACCTTAAGTAAAACTGAAAGTGATAATCGCGGATGGTAAAATCATAACTCAAACACGAGAAGACCTTGTTTCACCAATCCAAAACGCTAACTATTTATCCGTGATTGGACATACGTTTTAATTAAAATTAAATATTTTTATTTCTGTATTTAGAACCATCCGATTTCCGTTGGCATTCATGCATGCAACGTATAAAATATAATATTATATACTTACTACCTTACAGACGAAACGAATGCCTTTGATGTTGATGAGTTATTTCAAAATACTTTATCATATGATTTACGAAATAAGTATCCTGCCTCTGTTATCATATGTGATCTAAAGAATTAGTATCCTACTATTGTTACCATATATGATCTAGAGTATCAGTGTTTTGCGCTTGATATTAATATTTTATTTCTGTTATCATGTGTGATATGGGTAATTAGTACCCTACTTTTATTATCATGTGTGATATAGCTACTTAGTGTCCTACTTCTGTTATCATGTGTGATATGGGTAATTAGTACCCTACTTTTATTATCATGTGTGATATAGCTACTTAGTATCCTACTTCTGTTATCATGTGTGATATAGGTAATTAGTATCCTACTTCTGTTATCATGTGTGATATGGGTAATTAGTATCCTACTTCTGTTATCATGTTTGGTATAGCTACTTAGTATTCTACTTCTGTTATCATGTGTGATATGGGTAATTAGTATCCTACTTCTGTTATCATGTGTTATATAGGTAATTAGTACCCTACTTCTGTTATCATGTGTGATATGGGTAATTAGTATCCTACTTCTGTTATCATGTTTGGTATAGCTACTTAGTATCCTACTTCTGTTATCATGTGTGATATAGGTAATTAGTATCCTACTTCTGTTATCATGTGTGATATGGGTAATTAGTATCCTACTTCTGTTATCAAGTTTGGTATAGCTACTTAGTATCCTACTTCTGTTATTATGTGTGATATGAGTAATTAGTATCCTACTTCTGTTATCATGTTTGGTACAGCTACTTAGTATCCTACTTCTGTTATCATGTGTGATATAGGTAATTAGTATCCTACTTCTGTTATCATGTGTGATATGGGTAATTAGTACCCTACTTCTGTTATCATGTGTGATATAGGTAATTAGTATCCTACTTCTGTTATCATGTGTGATATGGGTAATTAGTATCCTACTTCTGTTATCATGTTTGGTATAGCTACTTAGTATCCTACTTCTGTTATTATGTGTGATATGAGTAATTAGTATCCTACTTCTGTTATCATGTTTGGTACAGCTACTTAGTATCCTACTTCTGTTATCATGTGTGATATAGGTAATTAGTATCCTACTTCTGTTATCATGTTTGGTACAGCTACTTAGTATCCTACTTCTGTTATCATGTGTGATATAGGTAATTAGTATCCTACTTCTGTTATCATGTGTGATATGGGTAATTAGTACCCTACTTCTGTTATCATGTGTGATATAGGTAATTAGTATCCTACTTCTGTTATCATGTGTGATATGGGTAATTAGTATCCTACTTCTGTTATCATGTTTGGTATAGCTACTTAGTATCCTACTTCTGTTATTATGTGTGATATGAGTAATTAGTATCCTACTTCTGTTATCATGTTTGGTACAGCTACTTAGTATCCTACTTCTGTTATCATGTGTGATATAGGTAATTAGTATCCTACTTCTGTTATCATGTGTGATATGGGTAATTAGTACCCTACTTCTGTTATCATGTGTGATATGGGTAATTAGTATCCTACTTCTGTTATCATGTTTGGTATAGCTACTTAGTATCCTACTTCTGTTATCATATATGGTATAGCTATTTAGTATCCTACTTCTGTTATCATGTTTAGTATAGCTATTTAATGTCCTACTTCTTTTAACATATGTTATATAAGTAATTAGTATTCTACTTCTGTTATCATGTGTGATAAAGGTAATTAGTACCCTACATCTCTTAACATGTGTTATATAGGTAATTGATATTCCACTTCTGTTATCATGTGTGATATAGGTAATTAGTAGTCTACTTCTGTTATCATGTGTGATAAAGGTCATTAGTACCCTACATCTCTTAACATGTGTTATATAGGTAATTGATATTCCACTTCTGTTATCATGTGTGATATAGGTAATTAGTAGTCTACTTCTGTTATCATGTGTGATATAGGTAATTAGTACCGTACTTCTGTTATCATGTGTGATATGGGTAATTAGTATCCTACTTCTGTTATAAAGATATTCTGATATAGAGAATTATTAGTGTTTCACTTCTGTTATCATGTGCGATATAGAGGATTATTAGTGTTTCACTTCTGTTATCATGTGCGATATAGATAATTATTAGTGTTTCACTTCTGTTATCATTTTTGATATAGAGAATTATTAGTGTTTCACTTCTGTTATCATGTGCGATATGGATAATTATTAGTGTTTCACTTCTGTTATCATGTGTGATATAGAGAATTCTTAGTGTTTCACTTCTGTTATCATGTGTGATATAGAGAATTCTTAGTGTTTCACTTCTGTTATCATGTGTGATATAGAGAATTATTAGTGTTTCACTTCTGTTATCATGTCTACTTTAATGGATCTTTCATGTATTAATGAGCCATGGGTTTAAAATCAAGATTTCTCTTCTTTAAACGTTCTACTTTCCCTTTTGTTAAAAGTTAAAATTTACGTATCCTTTCTGTATCTTTAATTAAAATTAATAAAAATCATTATTAATTGCATGTCTGTCAAAACAAATTCGAAGGTCCCGCTAATCGTTATTCATATTTCAAATATTTGTAGTAAATTATCAAATTTGCCTTTAAGTTTATCTATCATTAGTAGTATATCATTATATTTTATATATTACTGATAGAGTTTAAACACGTTTGTCCAATAATATTTGTACACCAACATATGATCATTAGGTGTCGTACACTCGTTTTATCGTGTGCTGATTTCCGTTTTTTAGTGCAAGATTGCACAATGACTAATATGCACTGCGACAATTGCAGGTATGAAACCATGAATTTTAGGTTCATAATCCATCATACTTACCGCTGAGCCACATAGGATACTATAGTGCTTTATACAATTAATTATCATGGGACATCTGTTATGTCAATCATGCGCTCAGTTTGTCTGGTCTTTACAACTGACTGTCACTTAATGATTCGGTATTGGATATAGAAAGCTAATAAAGTTTTTAGGTGCGGCTTGAGATTTTCAAGAAGTTTGTTACTTAAACTGGCGTAACGTATTTGTTAACTGTTTTATTAAACTAACTTTTTAATGTGAACTAAAACGACTCCAGTGTTTTAATAATGTCCAATACAATTATAAGCCCATAATACTTTTACGTGACACTTAAATATATACATATATACATGGAGAGAGAGCTGTAGTTTTATTATAACAGTGTTTTAAACTGTGCTGGTTGAACATGACCTCACCTGGCCATTCCACATTGTCCACAATACAGGTTTCTTGGTTGTAAACACAATCGTTTCATATTTCAAATTTATTACTCTGTAAGTTTATTGTCGAATACCCCTTGTCTCGTTTTCGTTATAGATACCTAGAATCTACCCACTCGGGTGATTTAAACAAATTTACCCCTGGAGTTAAAGAGAATATAAGCTGTCTATCTCTAGCGCTGCAGAACAAAACCGGTTTTTCTTGGTGAGCTCTTCAATAACCAGTTACAGGAATGAAGCGACAGCTGGTAAGCTGGACACTTGCACAATCAAGTTAAAAATAGTGCGAGAATAGAATAACTTTGTCTGAATATTGATATGTTAGTGTACATAAGACTAGTACGTTGTTTTTAGTTCGTTGCAAGAAAGGTGTTTATCAAACATACTGAGCACCGAACACTTGACATTTAAAGCATTATAACTTGCTTTATATTTCGTTAACCTCGGCTTGTTAAAATGTTCAAAGACTGTTAACCTTTCAAAAGTAAACTCATTAAAATGCGTCCGTTCTTATAAAGGTCAGGAGTTACAACGATAAGTGTTGTTCAGTCTATTTCGTTTTAGGCTCGTTTCAAAATTATATATGGTATTTAAGACTGACAGAATTAATGAGCACTATATTCGAAACCATCAAAATTATTATACATTTAATTCAATGGCGAAAATCTTATTGTACGTTGTTACTCTAAAAGTTGTTGTCGGATTGTTGTAGTTTGTTTTTTTTAATTTTGCGCAAAGGGACATATGGGCTAGCCGTCCTGAATTTAGTATTGTAACATTAGAGGGACGAAAGCTAGTCATCACCAGCCACCGTCAACTCTTGGGCTATTCTTTTACCAACGAATAGTGGAATTGATCGCGACATTATAACGTCTCCACAGCTGAAAGGGCGAGCATGTTTGGTGCAAACGGGATTCGAACCTGCGACCCTTGGATTACGAGTCGAGTGCCTTAACCACCTGGCCATGCCGGGCTTACTCTAAATGTAAGCGTATGTAACAAGTGAATGAAGACCGTTCCATAATTAGTATCTACCAAAATATTCTTCATCAAATGCACTAAGTAACAATATATATACATAAAGAAATAACTATGGATAGTTGAAGTCTTACTTCAATTTCAAAAATGATATAACTTATAAGTAGATGAAAAAATAGTTTTAATTTTAAAAATAAAGCATAAAAAATACTAAAGACTAAAATACTTATAAAGACGGTTGTCTCTTATTTCACTTTTCATTTAAATGTTATCCAGCAAATAAAAAAATACTTGAAGAAAAACAAGAAGGGATTACCAGAAAGCCAATAAATTGGTTGTCAAGATATTTGTTTCAAAGTATAAACACACTTTATAATAAATGTCTCTTCGTGTGATTAAACTTACTAATTTCGCTAATGCTCTTTCTCTCCATGAACTACAAGTGTGGTAACGAGTTTCGATGGGTAGCTAATATTTGGGTGGTGGGTACCACAAGATCATTCTGATTGTTTTTATATTATTAAACTTCGAATCTGACATAAGAATAAAATAAGTTTTCTACATTTTTCAATTATTGATTGTTTGTTTGTTTTGAATTTCGCGCAAAGCTACACGAGGACTATCTGCGCTAGCCATCCCTATTTGAGCAGTGTAAGACTAGAGGGAAGGCATCTAGTCATCACCACCCACCGCCAATTCTTGGGCAACTCTTTTACGAACGAATAGTGGGATTGACCGTCACGTTATAACGCTCCTACGGCTGAAAGGGCGAGCATGTTTGGTGCAAACGGGATTCGAACCCGCGACTCTCAGATTAAATGTCGAACACCTTAATCCACGTGGCCATGCCGGGCTTTCAATTATTGAATGTTATGCAATGGACAGATGTTTACAATCACGGCAATCAGAGGAAAGTTAACATAGAAAAGCTTTATTTCTAAAGTTACTTCAAGACAGATACATTTTTCACAGATTTAATATGTTAGGTTGACATTCTAGCTTTCATCATACCACACAGTATTCTATTCCATATTTAACAATCGCTTTGCAACTTAATTCGAAGCGAGCAGTGGTGAGTTATTTTGAAAATAATTAGGTGATATGTATCTCAGAACGGGTGGTATGGATATTAACACTTTTAAGAAACCTGAAGAAGAAAGGTCCAAACGTTGTTCTCTCCTTATCAGTAAATGTGTTAATACCCATACCAGCCTTTCTGAGCTACATTTATATACTCTTCAAAAAAAGAAACGCAAAAGGCAAAATTTGAGACATATTGTTAACAAGTTTATTCCGGGTAGTTCTGTATGACATGTGTGAAACTTTGCATATTCACTGCTGAACATCCAAAGTCTGCAAAAGCGAAGTCCACGCTCACTAGTTGAAGTTTAACGTCACTCAACGTCAATAACGAGTATGCCCCCCGTGAGCATCAATAACTGCTTGGCATCTCCTGCCCATGGAAGCGATGAGATGACGAATCGCATCCTGTGGAATGGCTGTCTACTCAGCCTGCAAAGCTGCTGCAAGCTGAGGTAGATTCTGCGGTTGAGGTTGTCGCCGTCGCAGACGTCGGTCCAACTCGTCCCAAAGATGTTTGATGGGGTTTAAATCTGGTGATCTGGAGGGCCAGGGAAGAACGTTGATGTTGTGGTGTTTCAAGAAGACAGTGGTGAGTCGGGCTGTGTGAGGAAGGGCGTTGTCATGTTGAAAAATGTTGATGTTCACCATGATGGGTTGCACATGGGGCCTAAGAATCTCGTCGACGGTTGCGTACGGTCTGATCGGAAATCCTACGCAGCCCTGGTATGGTTGAGGCAGTAGACGTCGCAGTGGTGGTCCTATCCCGAAGGTGACGTAACCGGATGTAGCGATCTTGTGCGGGCGTGGTCACACGAGGTCTGCCAGATCGTGAACGATCACAAGTTGATCCATGTTGTTGGTGACGATTCCATAGCCTTGTGATGGTGCTTGAGTGGACAGATTGGACACAGCTCTGGCAACATCTGATCGAGATTCGCCTGCTTCAAAGCGACTAATGGCGTTGTTGCGTTGTGCTTCAGTCAGTCTTGGTGTAACTGTATTACGTGTCGGTGGCTTAACACTGAGCTATGGAAACCGAGAACCCATCACTTTTATAGGGATTTTGCACATGTTGCACTTGCAGTACATGCAGATCTCTTAAAACAAATTTATTGGACACGAATGCGTTTTGGCGAAAAATCCGATGTTTCCCTCCGTTTTCAAATTGCACAACTTTTATTGTCATTTTGGTCTGACAATCAGTGCCTTAACACGTGCAACATCACATACTCTGAGCTTGTAACGTTATGACATATATTTCTCTTTAAAATAACAAAAATATTCCTTTTGCGTTTCTTTTTTTGAAGAGTATATTTCGAGTGAGTTTCTCGTCATCAAGAATTAGGCGATATAAAACTTATTTTTGTGTTTTTGTGTTTTTGTTTGGCTTCTAAAGAAGTAAATTAGTATCAAAAATAATCTTTAATCATTTAACCTTTAATAATGACTGAGGTGAAATCGCATGAATTATGATAATTGTTTCCAATTATCATTACTGGTATATAATTATCCTACTGTGTGAATGCAGTTAGAATATTTACTAACCTTCAAACCCGAGACTCGATTTCCCGAGAGGGAATCAGTTAACAAACAGTTAGCATCAATACGTCCCCAGTTGGCTCGGCAGTAAGTCTACAGGCTTACAACACTGAAAATCGAGTTTTGATATCCGTGGGGAATAGAGCACAGATAGCACCTGGTATATATATTTGTGCTTAACAAAATCCAGACAAATATTATGAATACAAGTAACAGTTGTTTAAATTACATATATATACATACATACTAGATGTTCGTTAAATAGACACCTGCTATTTATATCACAAAATACAACAGATGTTGTCACGACAACATTTATTTCCCCATCAAAGTTTTTCAGTGACTTCTCTTGGAAAACTTTTTAGAAAGATATGAAATAACAAATAAAACAGAAGCATTAAACGTACCGTTTCTAACTACTAATACTTTAACTTGTATTTCTCTGGTCTCCATTAAAGAGATTTCATCAATGTTAACTTAATTACATTTTCCTAAAAATAATATTAACCTTGTAATGAAGAGTTTATAACTACTCTACGAAAACAGAATTCACACATCGTCAACTACAAAATTATACAAGCTGTAAAATAATAAACCTTTTTTCAAAGCTATTTTTAATGTAGTTAAAGTAATTTTAAGATTATAAAACATATTTTTAAAAATTTTAATATAACTATTTAGCGAAACGACTCCAGAACGTTTTAGTTTATTTCTATTACAAGGGTCGCTGTAGAGAATTTCCCAAACTAGAACAACGATGCTAAAGGCTGACAAACGAGCACTGTAACCTTTCTTGGTGAACCAACTTCGTATGGAGTATGTAAATACTTTATAATATGGGTACAAGTATATGTTGTTATTTACATAATTGATACTTAAAACCGTCAGTACTTGGAAAAACTGTATAATTACAAAATTGAGAAAATAAACAATACAAAAGTATTGTTCACAGATACAACTACAATCGTTTGGTTTTCCATCAGTTCTGCCATATATTGATTGTTCTGGTAAAACCAGACTTTATCGATTTATCCTTTACATACATTTATGTGAAAACAACAACTAAATCTATCAGATTTTTATTTGTTGATTATTTTCCAATAGAAGTATAGATTCTTACAACAGAATTAGAATATTTTATAATGTAAAATATATAAAAGATAACGGACATCCATTGGGAGAATTATTACATATAACTCACTTCGCTTGAATGATATTACAAACCAACTTCCTGTGCAACAAATTTCAGGTTCCAAAAAAGTACAAGTTAAGTAAGACTTGTTTCTGGGTGAAAAAATTGTCCTGATTCTGAATCTGACCTTTATTCCTCCAGATTAGGCACCGTTTTCCTGTACCATGAACCATATGTTTTATAATATACTGCAAAATATCGCGTATTGAACACAACATTGCAAATACTGAAGCTTACAAAAACAAAACAAAAATTTAGTTGGTATAACAAAACATTTATTGGTTATGAATTAAAAAACACACACCTGTCAGTTTAAACAATTTTTGTTCTTCTAAGCCTCTTGTGTGGAGTGTGATCTTCTTTTTTTATACCCCAGTAGTAGTCTGCTAACATGCCAGGGTTCCATTTTCCTTTAAATCGTCGCTCTATCACTGAAATATCCTGATGGAATATCTCGCCATGTTCATCACTCACATCACCAAGAGTTTCCGCAAAAAAATTTAAATGAGAGTGGAGCACATGAACTTTTAGAGACATGTTACATCCAATATCATGATAATGACTCAGCAGATCATTCACAACTTGCACATAGTCTTCTGAACGATGGTTCCCAGGAAGTTATCACAAACTTTCTTGAATGACTCAAAGGCAAGCTTCTCTTTTCTCTTGAGATGTGTGATGAAGGTTTCATCAAGTACAATTTTTCGAATTTGGGTACCTATGAAGATACCTTCTTTAATTTTAGCTTGACTCAGGGAAGGGAACTTCTCTGCAAGATATGCAAATGTGGAGGATTCCTTGTCCAAGGCTTTCACAAATTGCTTAAACAAACCAAGTTTAATATGCAAAGGTGGTAAAAGAATTCTATCACTTTTCACAAGTGGTTTGTGCATGATGTTGTGTTTTCCTTGCTCAATTTCATCTCGGATCGGCCAATCCTTGCGTACATAATGTTCAGTTCTTGCTCTGGAGTTCCATAAGCACAGGAAGCAACAAAATTTAGTATAGCCAAGCTGAAGGCCAGTAAGCATGGCCACAACCTTTAAATCTGCACAAATATGCCAGTTATGGTCATCATACTGTATGCTTGTTAGAATTGCTTTCAGATTTTCATATGATTCTTTCATGGTTGTGCTACAAGCTATGGGAACAGAAGGCAGAGTGTTACCATTGTGTAGCAGAACAGCTTTGATGCTGTCCTTGGATGCATCTATGCAAAGTCGCCAGTTGGTGTTATCATATGGTATTTCCAGTTGCTCAAAAAGTTCAGTGATGTTATTACAAAAGCATAAGTCATCCTTCATGGTGAATAATGCAAGCAGATCCTCTGTACGTTTCCTGTACAGTGTTATCTTCACTCCTTTCTCAAGAATATTACGTTCTTGAAGCCTTGATGCCAGAAACTCACTTTTGTCTTTGGTTAAATAGAGATCCCTGCACAAGTCATTTAGAGCCTCTTGAGAAAATGGTATTGGTTTATTCTCGCTTTCTGGATGATTGGGCTACACATATTCACCACTGGAATGTTCATCTGCACTGCTGGAACTCTGCATTTCTTGATCTGGAGGTTTGAGCACAGGTAAATTTTCTGAGTGCTCTACTGGGTGCATTGCTGATTGCAAATTTGGGTAAACAATGTGTTTCTTTTTCTTTGCTGTAGTACAGCCTGTAAAGTCTTGCTGACAGAAATAGCAATCATTAGAGTAATCTTTCTGCTCACGCCAAATCATTGGCACACCCAACTTCATGTGAACATTTTTTTCCTGCATACCAGGCACTCAATGTCTTCACACATGTAAGGCAACACACATGAGGCGCCCATGACTTGTCCTGGTCTCCTAAGTCACAAACGAAGTACGCCTTGTACATTTTCTTGATATGGCGTTTAATACTGCGCTTTTCTTTAGCAAAAGTTAATTCCCCACATATGTAATAGAATCTGTTTGGATCATTTTTGCACTGTCTTGCACTCATTGTTGAAAACAAATAAGATCTGAAAGAAAAAAATAAATTATATTAAACACAAGCTTTGACGTATAAAGTATTAAGTGATAAACTCAATTAAATATAAGCACACAATAATAAACCAGAAAATATGATTTTAAACTGTACTGTGCTATTTATCATATCACATTGTAGGTGTTACTAAGATTGGTCTCTAGCCCTGGGTGAAAACCATTTTACAATGCGGTAGAGAATTTTATTTAATAATAATGACAAAAAGGGTATACAGTGACAATTCTGCAAAAACCATACCTAATTCAACAAAAAGAAGGCCAGAAATGGATTTCCCATGTCATTTTGCATATAAAAATGGCCACAGAACTCTTGTAGTTTTTTGAGTGTTGCACAGTGTAATCGAAACATTAAGTAGAATGTGCCCAGTCGAATATGAATGACACCAGTCTTTGAATTTGGTAATACAATTATTAGCTTTACATAACTCAGTAATACAATTATTAGCTTTACATAACTCAGTAATACAATTATTAGCTTTAAATACAATTATTAGCTTTATATAACTCAGTTCTGTTTGAATTAAAATATTTTGGTTCTGATGATAGAATCATTAGTTGGATGTTACTTCAATTGTATGTAAATGATATAACAAGTTACTGGTTCCTGTAAAACAACCGTGAAAGATATGCGTAGATTCTAAATAATGTTATAGTTCTACTGGTTTCAGTGTTAGAATGACGAAAGTGTAACTCTGAATAGTTGCAGACATTCACAGGTTTCTGATTTCAATATATTCTAATTGTAAGTAAGACAAACTGCAACTTCAACAGAAACATTTTTATATGTTATGTTCTGACATGTTTTCTGTACGTATGTCATAAACATTCTTTTACGAAGTTTTTGTTTGTTTTGTTTTAAATTTCGCGCAAAGCTACTCGAGGGCTATCTGCACAAGTCATTCCTAATTTTACAGTGTAAGACTAGATAGATGGAAGGTAGCTAGCTAGTCATTACCACTAGCTCTTGGGCTACGCTTTTACCAACGAATAGTAAGATTGATAATAACATTATAACGCCCCCACGGCTGAAAGGGCGAGCATGTTTGGTGCAACGGGGATTCGAACCCGCGACCCTCAGATTACGAGTCTAACACCTTAACGCACCTTGCCATGTTAGGCCTCAGTGACACTGAAGATAAATAAACTTAATACATTTTGATGTCAAGCTGAACTTACATATTTACAGAAATGGGAAAAGAACTAAAGCTTAAAATATAAATGAACTATCAAACTACATGTTATAAAAACGTGTGCATGTAACTAAAACTACATGTTATCGAACAAAGTACAACATTCAGCGTGAAAACTGAGCTTTTATACAAGATGTTTAAAGTCATATTGCTTTAAGTCAGCTTGTACCATTCGTATATTTTACCATGGGTCAGTTCCTTTTTGAATTTTCTCATTTACCTTCTACTTTGACAGTCTTGCAAACTCCTGCCAGTCATATTCAAACTGGCTCATATATCTTTACAAGAAAGTGTTACCTTTTCCTTTATCATTTGGCCTTCCGATATCTTATAACCTTATCACGCACAGCCATTTGATAATATTTTCGTACTTTCGGTCAGATACCAGTAATTGATTTGGTATACTATCTTCACGCTAGATTACGTTGCTTGCACATCAACTGCTATTGTTTTCTAGATCACGTTGCTTGCACATCAACTGCTATTGTTCGCTAGATCACCTTGCTTGCACAGCAACTGATATTGTTCGCTAGATCACCTTGCTTGCGCATCAACTGCTATTGTTCGCTAGATCACGTTGCTTGCACATCAACTGCTATTGTTCTCTAGATAACGTTGCTTGCACATCAACTGATATTGTTCTCTAGATCACGTTGCTTGAACATCAACTGCTATTGTTCGCTAGATCACGTTGCTTGCACATCAACTGCTGTTGTTCTCTAGATCACGTTGCTTGCACATCAACTGATATTGTTCTCTAGATCACGTGCTTGAACATCAACTGCTATTGTTCGCTAGATCACGTTGCTTGCACATCAAATGATATTGTTCTCTAGATCACGTTGCTTGAACATCAACTGCTATTGTTCGGTAATCACGTTGCTTGCACATCAAATGATATTGTTCTCTAGATCACGTTGCTTGCGCATCAACTGATATTTTTCTCTAGATCACGTTGCTTGCACATCAACTGATATTGTTTGATAACTTCTGTCATTTGTCTTTTTTATCTTATTTCTTTTTCATTACACCATTAGGTCTTAAAGTATGTCCTTTCCACTGTAGTTACATTTCTACTGTGGTTTATTATGACTATCTAAATTACTTTTTGTATTCATTTATCTTTTCTCACGACATAACTGCAATTGCTCAGGACTGTTAGGGACTTAGTGTTCTTAAAACGACTCTTTCTTGGCCCTAAGTAAGGGTATGATGAGTTTATATTCACTGCCCCTTACAAGTAATAGCTTCCATTTCAACTCAAGGAATGTATTATGTATAACAAAAGTAAGGTTATTGTTTCACTCTCTCACTGGCAGTTTTGTGGGAGGGATATTATTTATTAGTAAACAGTACATTATTTACAGTGTATTCTTCAAGAACATTTCATTTACATTTCGATTCCAGTTACATGAGGATCCAGTTATTAATATCACATGTTTGGATCACTCTTGTAGTAATATTCGTTAGATAAAACATTCAACAAATTAATTATATTTTACCTCTTTCATTATGTCACCAGAATGTTTTCATTGTCAGTAACCTTTGAGCTGGTTATTGTTGTTGTTGTTCTGAATTAAGCCCAAACCTACACAAATAGGCTATCTGTGCTCTACCCACCACAGGTATCGAAGCCCGGTTTTTAGTGTTGTAAGTCCGCAGACATACCGCTGAGCCACTGGGGGGCGCTTTAAACTGGACAGTGAATTTCTCTAATTCCAATAATTATCTTACAATGGATACTTTGGAACATCTAGTGTTGATACTGACAACAATGAAAATGTCTCTTTTGGCTTTTTTTACCATTACTGATATTGGAAATATTTTAATGTATCTTCTACATGATGGTTTCTCTTATATAATCTATCTTTTATATATTTTGATGTATCTTCTACATGATGGTTACTCTTATATAATCTATCTTCTATATATTTTAATGTATCTTCTACATGATGGTTACTCCTATATATATATGTTATTGTATCTTCTACATGATGGTTTCTCCTATATATATATGTTAATGTATCTTCTACATGATGGTTTCTCCTATATATATATTTTAATGTATCTTCTGCATGGTGGTTTCTTCTAGCAGAGGAAATTCAAAATTGCTATCCAAACACAATATTGCTCATCCTTTAATTTTTTACCTATCTTCTTGTCACTTTATCCTCTTCTCTCTATCTTTGCCCTCTTTTACGTTTGTGCCTCGAGACATTTTTTATCTACAGTCCATTTTGTGTAATCTCATAATTTAATGGAACTATAGAACGAAGTTCTAAGGAAAAATCTAAGTTCTCAGAACATTGATATTTAGTTACTGGTCTATTATAGTTTTCACATATAAGTATTATAATTAATCTTGAAAAATTTTGATACGTTAGTCAGCTTGGATCACTCTCATCAGACTGTGCATTTTCGTATTAGATAGTTGTTAAAACTAAACATAAAAACATTGTTTATCTTGTTGCTACAGTGATTAAAAAGACGCTGATTCTCTTGATCAATATTTAAATAGAATTAGGCTCGACTACTGAGATACAAATACTTTCTAACTTTAGTAATCTCACTAGAAAAAAAATTAAATTAAATTACAATTAACTGAAACATTTCTCTAGAATTACCTCATATGATTATACTGTTAAGCCTTGTTTATCATTATTATTACTTGACTCTGGTGGTAAAAAGGACAAAAAAATGTAAGAGCGAAAATAACATAACACTACCTAATTACTCAAATAAAGCAAGGTAAATTAACAATATGACCTTATCGGAAGTTGGCTGACCACCTAGATTAAACATGTTTTGTTGAATTTATAATCCGTCATGACGAGAAAACCCACTTGTAGAGAAAATTATATTTAGAAACTGCTGGTATGGGTAAAGATACAAAGGAACACCTTTCTACCTATATTAATAAATATAGCCAACATCTAAGCACGCCCTCTACGTTCCTACATTACACAACCGCCTTCAAACACGTGGTCAGCTATCGCTCAGTAACACGATGACCGAAGAAGGTTGAAACGTTGTTCGCTCCTCTATTAGTGCTTCCTCTATCCATACCAGCAGTTTTTAAGTACATAAATTTGTGGAATTCAGTTTTAACCTAGCTTAATGTTGAAACTAAGCAAAAGTTGTGACAATAGAGGTACTAGTCCCTCCAACCCTAGAAGCTCAAGTTCCTTCAACGCACGTACTAGCTGTTGACCAAACCACCAACAGTAACATGAACGGTTTACCACATGTAGCTTATGCAGTCATAGAGTTATTACTCACAACTACTTTTTTTATTTGCATACGAAAAAGGAGGTAATGATTATTAAGTATAGGATCGAAAATTATCTCAAAACTATGAACATAATATTTATTGTTTAGTTTGTTAAAACTATGTGTACGTATTAACAGTTAAATTGTTATGACTTTATGAGATAATATACAGATCAAAAATAAGGCAACATTTTTTTTTCAGTTTTGTGTAACTTCTATTCCATTAGAATATTGTCCACGTTGATTGGTTGAACCTCTATTTAGAATGTGTGTCTGTTTTCCTTGTTCATAATCTTTTTCCAGTGCGTTTTGGCAGCTGCGTGATAGCTTGTCTGGATAGAGTTTCATTACCATTCTCATTATGTATACGAAACCTACTTGAAATATTCCTCGTGTGTTTTGAAACATAAATCCATGCAATTCATCCTTTGAAAATTTTCTAGTTAATTCTTAAACTACTTTCACAGGACTTTAGCTAATGTTCTGTTTATTTCAAGTTTCAGTAATTTTTCGATTCATATGTTAGTATTGGTAAGACATAGAATTGAGGATTTATTTCGTGGATAAGTGATCCTTCACAAGACCAAAATGGTTCTCTCCAGGTGTCACATTATAACGCCCCCACGGTTGGGAGCGCGAGCATGTTTCGTGCGACGGGGATGCGAACCCGCGACCCTCAGATTACGAAGCGCACGCTTTAACGCGCTAGGCCATGCCAGGCCCAATTGTTTCAGAAATTAATGTAATGTTAATGTTAAGCCTTTTTTGAAAGAACAGTTTTTACTTTTCATTTTATTTCTATAGAAGGCCAGTTGTTATGTATCAAATACAAATTTTCACTGTAACACATTCCTTATTAAACACTTAAACTTTTGTTCATGAAAGATCGAGTAGACGAAAAAGTATATATTATGATAAACACGACCACGCAAAGAATAAAATAAGGATGGTATGGGAAAGTTTTGTGGTTGATTTACGACATTGGTTTGTTTGTTTTGAAATTTGCGCTACACAAGGGCTATCTGCTCTAACTGTCTCTAATTTAGCAGTGTAGGCTAGAGAGAAGGAAGCTAGTTATCACCACCCACCGCCAACTCTTTGGCTTTTTTTTTTCTAACGAATAGTAGGATTGGCGAGCATGTTTGATGTGAGGGGAATTCGAACCGAATCCGCGATCCTCAGTGCTTTAACAACCTGGCCATGTCGGGCTTATTCACGACATAACATGATAACGTGTGTACTATATAGTGGGTTTTCTTTCATTGTAAAGGTTGTAACTACAAATTCGAATTATCTAAATGTTTTATAGTCACACAAATTGATCATTAGTCTAAAGTTTCGAGCAATTTTCTCGTTAAAACACTACTTTATCAGCAAAAAAAAAGGCGTAACAAGCTACCATTAACTTACTGTAACATAAATTATAAAGAATTTTGTTTTTAAATTGGCATACGTTTCTATTAATGAGCACTTATAACTTGCATTTGAAGCAGAGTTAGCTTTGAAAGCTCACTAATTATTTCTTTATATTGTTCTGCATTGTAAGTATGTTCTTTATTGTCTCCATACCAAGCAACGTATTAAAAATTTATCTATTGTCACGAAATAGATAAAGAAGAGCACTGAACATGCGATAAGAAGAAATGTATCGATAATTTAAAACTGAATTTATGCTATATATATACGGATTTCAATGCTAATAATACACAATAAATGACCTACTAAGAACGCCTTTTGACTTATTCGAGACACGAGAATGGAAACTCTATCTGATAGACAAAGCAGATCCAAAAACAAAAAAAAGTTTTGTTCAAATGAATGTGTTTTTTCCTGAGCCGTGATAACAACAAAACTAAAACGTGGATCACAATAGCAAAGAAAATCTAACGAAATAATGAAATGAAAGGTTCGATAATTTTAGAAGTACCATTCATTCTGCGACTAGAAAATCACATTTGCTTTTGTTTAAATCTCTTTGTTAATTTATAATATACAACTGTTCCTCTTATATTTATAAGTTTAACATAAATTACGGTATGTATCAGATATGTAAGAAATGATCCAAAATTCATTAGACTGAACATATTTTCCGGATTATTTTATTCCCAATTGGCCCAAAATAATTTTGGCTATCAGTTTTTCTCATAAAATGATAAATAAGTAGAACATATAAATTAGATCTAACACGTTGTTGGTAAAAGAACTGCTAATTTGAAAGAGGTATCTTTTTCAATTTATTTGGACTTTCTAGTTTATATAATTTTTACCCCTTGCTGTTTGATATCGTATCCCTTTTTGGTCTTTGTTGTGTATTATTTCACAATGTTTACGAGTTGAACTACCTGGACTTTTTAGATTGTTCAAGATCCTTTGTGATCTGAGAAATATAACTATATTTATGTTTGTGATCGATGATTTTTTTATTTAAGATGGTTTGTATGTTCTACCTAAGCAAAAAGTCAAAGTTGTTTCCTTTATATATAATTTCAAAATTAACAACTGAAACGCCCATAAGAACAATAAAATACAAAAGGGAAAACTGTAAATTTGCATGTATCTTCTCATGGACCCAACAAATCTTCGTGCTACATTTGTTAAAAACTGCTAAATTCAAAAATGAAAATTTCCCCGTGGACCTAATGAATCTACATGCCAACTTTAGTGAAGATCCATCCACATACTGTGAAGCATTTACATGGAAATACAACAGCCAGTACTGTTAATTTATATAGATGGCGTCAGTACACCAGATCAAGGGTGACGTATTCAAGACGTCATATCAACATCCAGAGAATGGAGAACAATAAAGTTATCCCAGGCCGAAAATAAAGGCGAAACGGGAAATTCGTGACCGCCTTTTTAAACCTACATGCGCACAGGATAACAATTTAGCGAAGTCTACAACGCGTAATAAAAAGAGTTTTCCAGTGACATACAAGAAAGAGTTCCATTATAGTATGATGAAGGACATCAACACATACATATATACATATAGTAATCTACTGTTTTCTTTCTCCTTTTCGTACTTGAAATGGGCTCAACATCGCCAGGCACTCGACTCGTAATTTTAGGGTCGCGGGTTCGAATCCCCATCACACCAAAAATACTCGTCATTTCAACCGTGGGAGCGTTATAATGTTTCGGTCAATCCTACTATTCGTTGGCAAAAGAGTAATCCAACAGTTGGCAGTGAGTGGTGATGAGTAGTAGCCTTCCCTCAAGTCTCATACTGATAAATTAGGGACGCCTAGCGCAGATAGCCCTCGTGTAGCTTTGCACCAAATTCAAAAACAAATAAACTTACTTGAAATCACTGTTCGAATTCTAGGTAATTACAGGCTTGAGAAAAATAAAACTACGTATAAAATGTATATATTAAAGAGAACAATGAACATCCCAATACATTCTGTAAATAAAGCTGAGGGTAAAATTTTTCATTATATCAATATTCACTCAAAGTTATAATATAATAGTCTTACAAGAGAGGGCGTGTTAAAGAGGCACGCAACCTTAAACAAATAAATGTACTCCTATTAATTGTCCGCCCCCCAACTCAATCATTAGGTAAACTCTTACTTCAAAGTAAAGGCACGTACCAGGAAAAGTGAACAACAATATATCTGGTGTAATAAAGTAAAGCTCAGCTGGAAACGCTGCGCTCAACACGCACTTCTTGGTTATAGGGTGTGGTGTGATATTGAAGTGAAACAATTAAAAATACGGGCGGTCGTGCTTCCTGAAAACACACCTTATTGATTTTTATGAGTCTCTTCAATGATTTACCAAAGCTACACGTTTTTTTTTTCTTAAACCTATCACAGTTTTTAAGCTTAAAATAAAAGACACTTTAGGATATTTAGTCTCAAATAAAGCAGGTACAGGCCTGACATGGCCAGCTGAGTTAAGGTGTTCGACTCGTAATCTGAGGGTCGTGGGTTCGAATCCCGGTCGCACCAAACATGCTCGCCCTCTCAGTCGTTGGGGTATTATAATGTAACGGTCAATCCCACTATTCGTTGGTAAAAGAGTAGCCCAAGAGTTAGCGGTGGGTGATGATAACTAGCTGCCTTCCTTCTAGCCTTACATTGCTAAATTAGGAACGGCTAGCGCAGATAGCCCTCGAGTAGCTTTGCGCGAAATTCAAAAAACAAACAAACAAACAATAAATTACGTACTTGTAGTCCAGTATACAAAATCTGGAACACCGAACAGAATTTTGAACGTGAGCTTACAACTGATTTCACAAAAATATAACCTCTTTTTCATATTAGTAAACTTAGAAATAGTGTAATCTAGGCTGTTTGCTAGTGTTGTTGTTTTTTCTCAAAACTGTAGTGATAAAAATCACATTGGGGTAATCCTAAGAAATCATTAGGTGTCCTCAGTCTAATTTCATCACTTTTGATATGCCAAAGAAAGTCAGTTCTCCTCAAACACAAACATTAGACACTATATGAATCACAATATCGAATTTAGTCGCGTAATCAGCATTTTAACTAACTCTATGAGTACTGTAGTTCCTAAGTCGTGCTTGTGAAGTTAGACACTATACATGTCATTGTATGGAATCTAGTTGTGTAATTGATATTTTGACTAACCCTTTGAGCACTGTAGTTACGAAGTCATGCTAATGAAGTCAGACACTGTAGAAGTCATTGTGAGGAATTTAATCATGTAATTAGTATTTCAGCAAGTTGTCTTATCGAATGTATTTTTAATTTAGAATCTTATACAATACGCCTAAAGGTAGTTGTAAAAAGGAGCTGTATGAATGTGTAAGAAATATACATGGATTTATGTCAAAACTAGTTCTTCTGGATTTATGTCGAAACTAGTTCTTCCAGTATCAAGGTTTCTGACAGTTTATTCTATTTTCTAACTACAGCACACGACATGCGCCATTTTATCAGCATAATCAGTAGATAAAGAAAACTAGTTAATTTGTTTTGAATTTCGCCTCAAACCACACGAAAACAATCTGTGATATTTGGTTTGTTTTGAATTTCGCGCAATTGTACACGAGTGCTGTCTGCGCTAGCCATCTCTAATTTATCAATGTAAGACTAGAAGGAAGGTAGCTAGCTAGTCATTACCACTCACTGCCTCGTCTTGGTCCTATCTTTTACCTACGATTAATGGAATTGATCGTCATAAAGAACGCTCCCACGGCTGAGAGGGGAAACATGTGTGCTACGACAGAGATTAGAACCCTGGAACCTGTGATCCTTTCATTGCGGGTCGAATGCCCTAACCATAACGGCAGCAATGTTTGGCCGAGAAAACTTAGAATATCTTGGTTTGGACCAAATATGCTGGAACTCATTATTTTACACAAACTTCTCTCGGATCACACATTCGCTGAGCGTGCGAATACTTAACATTTCAGATGTACTGATATTTATTTATTTTGGGTTAAACTGTTCCATACTTGTCTGTTTCAGGAATTTGTTCTTGTTTTCCAAAATTGAATAGTTCGATAATTTCGCTAAAATTGCTTTTGAAGATCATATATCAAAGTCAGGACATTACGATGTTTAGATTAATCCCATTATTCGTTTACAAAAATGTAGCCCTCTAGTTTCACACTGCTAAAGTAGAGGACGGCTAGCGCAAGCAGCCCTAGTGTACGAACAACAACTTAATAGACTTTTACGAAAATAGCTAGAAAATCGATATAACTATATGCGTAACCAAAATTCTGTATCCAATTCTCAGACGAGACTTTGAGGTAACAAAACATTGGTTGGCTCCAGTGAACTACTAATCTATATAATAATCATGCATATATTTTTCAAGTAATTAACTAGAAATATAATTATTGTGCCCAATATAAAGATTTCGTTTGTTTAAAACATATTTAACTTGGCTTGTCCAGGTGGTTACGGCACTCGACTGGTTATGTGAGGGCCCCGGGTTCGAATTCCTGTCACACCAAACAGGCTCTCCCGCTCAGCATTGTGGGAGTTATTATGTTACAGTCAATCCCACTATTCGTCAGTAAAAGAGTAGCCCAAGAGTTGGCGTTGGATGTTAATAATTAGCTGCCTTCCCTCTAGTCTTACACTACTGAGTTAGGGACGGCTAGCGCAGATAGCCCGCAAGTGACTTTGCGCAAAATTCAAAACGAACAAAATTTTTTAAGCTTCAATATTTTATGTACCGGAAGGTTAACGGTAAATATATTTATTTAATTATTTAAAATGTTTGTTTAAATGAAATTAAACACAAATCTGAACAATGGGCTGTTTGTGAACTACCCACCACGGGTATTGAAAGCCGGATTTTAATGGTATGAATCTGCAGACGTGCCTCTGTGTCACTGGGAGCTATTAAAATATGAAAAATGCACTAAACCGCTTAGACACACACACACACACACACACACATATATACATTAGTGAAAATTAACACATTTTGATAAAGCTAAGTAAATAAAATCAGAAGCAAGGACTGCGTTTAAAACAACAAGTCCAAATTTCTGACTAATTATATTAGTTTATTATAGCTCAAAACACAAGCCCAAACAGAAATAAATTAAACAAAAAACGCTACACTAATTGAAAAGATACTGGGGAATAAACTGTTAGGTCATCCCTTAAGAATATCCGAATTTAGGTTCAGAAAAAGAGAAGGGATTTCAAACGATTTTAATGTTATTTAATCAATAATGTATGTTCCATTATTATTAATTACTTCCTGTCAATCATTCACAAACTTCTGAATACCACTTCTGTAAAATTCCTGGAGTTTAGATGAATAGAATGTAGAGAGGGTAATTTTGACACCTTCATGTGTTCCAAGCTCTTATTTATCAAGATAGTTCTGCAAACTTGAATATAGATTATAATCAGATGGGGCAAGGTCTGAAGAATAAGGAGGATGTGGAAGTTTTCATTGTGCAGCTCTTCAATCTTTGCAGATATGATCCTTGCTGTATGGGGCCATGAATTATCCTGGTGCAACACAACATTTTTACGATTGATCAAGGCAGACCTCTTTTCTCTCAGAGCAACATTCAAGCACTCTAACTGTTCATAACGGAAATCTGATGTAATCGTTACATCAAGGGGCAGCAACTCAAAGTACATCACACCAACAATATCCCACCCAACGTTTAACAAGACTTTCCTAGGGTGCAGGTCCATTATGGGCTGTGCTTTAGCCAATTTGCCTGCACTGAGCCATTGTCTGCAGCGCTTACCATTTTTATAAAATATCCATTTTTCATCTTCAGTCACTAACCTGTCCATCAAAGGTGAGTTATGTACACGAAAGTGCAGAGAACTGCAATTGTCTACTCTTGCTCTAAGGTTGGCTTCTGTCAAATTATGGGGACCAATTTTCCAAGTTTTGACACCTTTTCAAGCTGTTGCATATGACGGTGAACTGTTGAATGGGTTGAATTAAACTTCTGTGTCAGTTCTTCAACTATTACAACACAATCTTTAACAAGTGCAGCCAGCAGCAAGTCATCGTTAAACTCAACAGGACGACCTAAAGGTGGCGCATCAGTTAAGCTGTAGTCACCTGATCTGAATTTATTAAACAACTTTCGACATTTCCTTTCAATGAGAGACCCCGCACAATAAACACCTTGAATGTTTCTTCTAGTTTCTGCTGCACTTTTGCCTTTTTGAGACTCATAAAGCATTATATGCTTGATGCGCTCCTCAAACATATCCATCTTCATAAGGGTTTATTTGATTAATGATCCGAAAAAAATTTAGTTGTGTTAGTTTTTTTTTTATTGGTCTGAACATCTTTATACACGTCCAACTACACATTATTTTAGTCATTAAAGTTTTCTTCAAAGAAAGAAAGGATGATGCACTATCTGTGTTAAATTTTTGGACATTACTTATGAGATGATCTCATATAATTTAGGATTATAAAATGCACCCTAAGTTTCAGAGGTGACTCAAAAGTAAGACTCACATTGAGGTGGCGATACACCGTCTATCAGTCTTAACTTTCATTCCCAATCTCACATAAGAATTAATAGAGTAGCAATAGATATAGAAATAGAAATCAGGAAAGCAAAAGTGGGTGCTAAAGACCACGACGTCCCACATCTATGTCATTCTTCACTGCATGTAAACAGATATAGGAAGGTGACCCAAACAAAGAAGAAAATTAATTGAGATAAAATTAACAATACAAAAATAAGACACTGAGAACATACCACTTAAAGTTAGCATTATAGTCCCCACTATGGTACTACCATTTGGAAGTAAGTAAACTGAAAACTTACCTCTTCAAGTTACGATTCTAGTCCCCTTTATGGTGCTACCATTTCGGAGTAAGTAAACTGAAAACTTACCTCTTGAAGTTAGCATTCTAGTCCCATTATGGTACTACCGTTTGGGAGTAAGTAAACTGAAAACTTACCTCTTGGACTTAGCATTCTAGTCCCAATTATGGTACCAACATTTGGGGGTAAGTAAACTGAAAACTTACCTCTTAGAGTTAGCATTCTAGTCTACATTATGGTACTACAATTTGGGAGTAAGTAAACAGAAAACTTACCTCTTGAAGTTAGCATTCTAGTTCTCATTACCGTACTACAATTTGGATGTAAGTAAACAGAAAAATTAATTCTTGAAGTTAGCATTCCAGTTTCCATTATGGAACTACCATTTAGGAATAAATAAACTGAAAACCTACCGCTTGAAGTTAGCATTCTAGTCCCCACAATGGTACTACCATTTGGGAGTAAGTAAACTGAAAACTTATCTCTTGAAATTAGCATTCCAGTCCCCATTATGGAACAACCACTTAGGAGTAAGGAAACTGAAAACGTATCTCGTGGAGTAAGCATTCTAATCCACATTATGGTACTACCATTTGGGAGTAAGTAAACTGAAAACTTACCTCTTGGAGTTAGTATTCTAGTCCCCATTATGGAACTACCATTTGGGAGTAAGTAAACTGAAAACATACCTCTTGAAGTAAGCATTCTAGTCTCCTTTATGGTACTACAATTTGGGAGTAAGTAAACTGAAAACTTATCTCGTGGAGTTAGCATTCTAATACACATTATGGTACAACCATTTGGGAGTAAGTAAACTGAAAACTTACCTCTTGAAGTTAGCATACCAGTTTCCATTATGGTATTACTATTTGGGAGCAAGTAAACTGAAAACTTACCTCTAGGAGTTATCATTTTAGTCCATATTATGGCACTACCATTTGGGAGTAAGTAAACGCAAAACATAATTCTTGAAGGTAGCATTCCAGTTTCCATTATGGTATTACCATTTCGGAGTAATAAACTGATAACGTACCTTTTGAAATTAACATTCTAGTCCCTATTATGGAACTACCATTTGGGAGTAATAAAAACTGAAAACTTACCTCCTGAGTTAGCATTCTAGTCCCCATGATGGAACTACCATTTGGGAGTAAGTAAACTGAAAACGTACCTCCTAGAGTGGGCATTCTAGTCCACATTATGGTACTACCATTTGGGAGTAAGTAAACTGAAAACATACCTCTTGAAGTTAGCATTCCAGTCCTCATTATGGAACTACCAGATGGGAGTAAGTAAACTAAAAACTAACCTCTTGGAGTTATCATTCTAGTCCTTATTATGGTACTACCATTTGGGAGTAAGTAAACTGAAAACTTACCTCTTGAAGTCAGCATTCTAGTCCCAATTATGGTCCAACATTTGGGGGTACGGAAACTGAAAACTTACCTCTTGAAGTTTGCATTCTAGTTTTCATTATGGTACTACAATTTGGATGAAAAGTAAACTGAAAAATTAATTCTTGAAGTTATCATTCCAGTTTCCATTATGGTATCACTATTTGGGAGTAAGTAAACTGAAAACTTACCTCCTGGTGTTAGCATTCTATTCCCCATTATGGAACTACCATTTGGGAGTAAGTAAACTGAAAACTTACCTCTAGAAGTTATCATTTTAGTCCATATTAGGGAACTACTACTTAAGAGAAAGTAAACTGACAACATAATTCTTGAAGTTAGCATTCCAGTTTCCATTATGGTATTACCATTTGGGAGTAAGTAAACTGAAAACTTACCTCTTGAAGTTAGCATTCTAGTCCCCAATTTGGAACTAACACTTGGGAGTAAGTAAACTGAAATCTTACCTCTTGAAATTAGCATTTCATAACCCATTATGGAACTACCATTTAGGAGTAAGTAAACTGAAAACTTACCTCTTGGAGAAAGCATTCTATTCTTAATTTTGGTTTTAACATATGGGAGTAAGTAAACTGAAAACCTACCGCTTGATATTAGCATTCTAGTCCCCATTATAGTACCACCATTTAGGAGTAAGTAAACTGAAAACGTATTTCTTGGAATTAGAATTCTAGTCTACATTATGATACTATGAATTGTGGGTAAGTAAACTGAAAACTTACCTCTTGAAGTAAGGATTCCTGTCCCCATTATGGAACAACCTCTTGGGAGTAAGTAAACTGAAAGCTTACCTCTTGGAGTTAGCATTCTAGTTCCCTTTATGGTACAACCATTTGGGAGTAATTAACTCAACATTTACCTCTTGAAGTTTGCATTCTGGTCCTAATTATATTACCAATATTTGGGTGTTAGTAACGGAAAACTTTCCACTTGATGTTAGCATTCTAGTTCTCATTGTGGTACTACAGTTTGGATGAAAGTAAACCTAAAACTTAATTCTTCAAGTTAGCTTTCCAGTTCCCATTATGGAACTACCATTTGGGAGTAAGTATACTGAAAACTTACCTCTTGGAGTATGCATTCTAGTCCACATTATGGTACTACCATTTGGGAGTAAGTAAACTGAAAACTTAATTCTTGAAGTTAGCATTCCAGTTTCTATAAGGTATTACCATTTGGGAGTATGTGAAATGAAACCTTACCTCTCGAAATTAGCATTCTATTCCCGATTATGAAACTACCATTTAAGAGTAAGTAAACCGAAAATTTACCTCTTGGAGTTAGCATTCTAGTCCCCATTATCGAACTCTTATTTGGGAGTAAGTAAACTGAAAACGTATTTCTGGGAGTTAGAATTCTAGTCTACATTATGATACTACGAATTGGGGGTAAGTAAACTGAAAACTTACCTCTTAAATTTAGTATTCTATTCTTCATTTTGGTTCTACCATTTGGGAGTAAGTAAACTGAAAACTTAATTTTGAAATTAGAATTCCAGTTTTTATCTAACTCTACTATTTGGGAGTTAGTAAATTGAAAACTGACCTCTTGGTGTTAGCATTCTAGTCCTCTTTATGGTACTACAATTTGGGAGTAAGTAAACTGAGAACTTGCTTTTTAGAGTCAGCATTCTAGCCCCCATATAGTACTACCATTTGGGAGTAAGTAAATTGAAAACTTGCCTCGTGGAGTTATCATTCTAGTCCTTTTTATGGAACTACCATTTGGGAGTAAGTAAACTGAAAACGTACTGCTTGGAGTTAGAATTCTAATCCACATTTTGATACTACGAATTGGCGTAAGTACACTGAAAACTTACCTCTTGAAGTAAGCATTCCTGTCCCAATTATAGAACTACCACATGGGAGTAAGTAAACTGAAAGCTTACCTCTTGGAATTAGCATTCTAGTTTTCATTACGGTACTACAATTTGGATGAAAGTAAACTGAAAACTTAATTCTTGAAATTAGAAATCCAGTTTTTACCTTGGAACTACTATTTGGGAGTAAGTAAATTGAAAAGAGAACGTTTGAAGTTTGCATTCTAGTCCCCATTAAGGTACTACGATTTGAGAGTAAGTAAACTGAAAACTTACCTCGTGGAGTTAGCATTCTAGTCCACATTATGGTACTAACACTTGGGAATAGGTAAACTAAAAACTTAATTCTTGAAATTAGTATTCCAGTTTCTATTATTGAACTACTATTTGGGAGTAAGTAAACTGAAAACCTACCGCTTGGAGTTAGCATTCTAATCCTCTTTATGGAACTACCATTTTGGAGTAAGTAAAATGAAAACGTACCGCTTGGAGTTAGAGTTCTAATCCACATTATGATACTACGAATTGGGGCAAGTACACTGAAAACTTAACTCTTGAAGTAAGCATTCCTGTCCCCATTATGGAACTACCAATTGGGAGTAAGTAAACTGAAAGATTACCTCTTGGAGTTAGCATTCTAGTTCTCATTACGGTACTACAATTTGGAAGAAAGTAAACTGAAAACTTAATACTTGAAGTTAAAATTCCAGTTTCCATTATGGAACTACCATTTGAGAGTAAGTAAACTGAAAACTTACCTCTTGGAGTATGCATTCTAGTCAACATTATGGTACTACCATTTGGGAGTAAGTAAACTGAAAACGTAATTCTTGAAGTTAGCATTCCTGTTTCTATAAGGTATTACCATTTGGGAGTATGTGAAATGAAACCTTACCTCTCGAAATTAGCATTCTATTCCCGATTATGGAACTACCATTTAAGAGTAAGTAAACTGAAAATTTACCTCTTGGAGTTAGCATTCACGTCTCCATTATGGTACTAACATTTGGGAATAGGTAAACTGAAAACTTAATTCTTGAAATTAGCATTTCAGTTTTTAATATGGAACTACTATTTAAGAGTAAGAAAACTGAAAACCTACCGCTTGGAGTTAGCATTCTAATCCTCTTTATGGAACTACCATTTTGGAGTAAGTAAAATGAAAACGTACCGCTTGGGGTTAGAGTTCTAATCCACATTATGATACTACGAATTGGGGTAAGTACACTGAAAACTTGCCTCTTGAAGTAAGCATTCCTGTCCCCATTATGGAACTACCACTTGGGAGTAAGTAAACTGAAAGATTACCTCTTGGAGTTAGCATTCTAGTTCTCACTACGGTACTACAATTTGGAAGAAAGTAAACTGAAAACTTAATACTTGAAGTTAGGATTCCAGTTTCCATTATGGAACTACCACTTGGGAGTAAGTAAACTGAAAACCTACCTCTTGGAGTTAGCTTTCTAGTTCTACTTACGGTACTACAATTTGGATGGAAGTAAACTGAAAACTTACCTTTTGAAGTTAGCGTTCCTGTCCCCATTATGGAACAACCTCTTTGGAGTAAGTAAACTGAACATTTACCTCTTGAAGTTTTCATTGTGGTTCCATTTATGGTACCAACATTTGGGGTAAGTAAACGTAAAACTTTCCACTTGAAGTTAGTATTCTAGTTCTCATTTTGGTACTACAGTTTGGATGAAAGTAAACTGAAAACTTAGTTCTTGAAGTTAGCATTCCAGTCCCATTATGGAACTACCATTTGGGGGTAAGTAAACTGAAAACTTACTTCTTCAAGTTAACGTTCCAGTTTCCATTATGGAACTACTATTTGGGAGTAAGTAAACTGAAAACCTACCGCTTAATATTAGCATTCTAGACTTCTTTATGGTACTACAATTTGGGACTAAGTAATCTGAAAACCTACCGCTTGATATTAGCATTCTAGTCCTCTTTATGGTACTACAATTTGGGTGTAAGTAATCTGAAAACCTACCGCTTGATATTAGCATTCTAGTCCTCTTTATGGTACTACAATTTGGGAGAAAGAAATCTGAAAACTTACTTTTTAGAGTTAGCATTCTAGTCCCTACAATGGTACTACCATTTGGGAGTAAGAAACTGAAAACTTATCTCTTTTAATTGGCATTCCTGTCCCCATTATAGAACTACCATTTGGGAGTTAAGAAACTGAAAACTTATTTCGTGGAGTTTGCATTCTAGTCCGTATTATGGTACTACCATTTGGGAGTAAGTAAAATGAAAACGTACCTCTTGGAGTTAGCATTCAATTCGCCATTATGGAATTACGATTTGGGAGTAAGTAAACTGAAAGCTTACCTCTTGGAGTTAGCATTCAAGTTCTCATTACCGTACTACAATTTGGATGGAAGTAAACTGAAAACATACCTTTTCGAGTAAGCATTCTAGTCCCCATTACGGAACTACCATTTAGGAGTAAGTAAACTGAAAACTTACTTTTTGGAGTTATCATTCTAGTCCCCTTTATGAAACTACCATTTGGGAGTAAGTAAACTGAAAACTTATTTCTTGGAGTTAGAATTCTAATCCACATTATGATACAACAAATTGATGGTAAGTAAAATGAAAACTTACCTCTTGAAGTAAGCATTCCTGTCCCCATTATGGAAATACCTCTTGGGAGTAAGTAAACTGAAAGCTTACCTCTTGGAATTTGCATTCTGGTCCCAATTATGGTACCAACTTTTGGGGGTAAGTAAACTGAAATCTTATCTCTGTTAATTAGCATTCCTGTCCCCATTATGGAACTACCATTTGGGAGTTAGGAAACTGAAAACTTTCCACTTGAAGTTAGCATTCTAGTTCTCATTGTGGTACTACAGTTTGGATGAAAGTAAACTGAAAACTTCCCTTTTCGAGTAAACATTCTAGTCCCCATTACGGAACTACCATTTGTGAGTTAGTAAACTGAAAACTTACCTTTTAGAGTTATCATTCTAGTTTCTATTATGGAACTACCATTTGAGCTTAAGTAAACTGAAAACTTACCTCTTGGAGTAAGTATTCTAGAACACATATGGTACTACCATTTGGGAATAAGTAAAGTGAAAACTTATTTCTTGATGTTAGCATTCTAGTCCCTATTATGGAACTACCATTTAAGAGTAAGTAAACTGAAAACTTACCTCTTGGAGTTATCATGCTAGTCCCTTTTATGGAACTACCGTTTAGAGTAAGTAAACTGAAAGCTTACCTCTTGGAGTTAGCATTCTGGTCCCTATTATGGAACTACCATTTGGGAGTTAGGAAACTGAAAACTTATCTCATGGAGTTTGCATTTAGTCCACATTATGGTACTACCATTTGGGAGTAAGTAAACTGAAAACTTTCCACTTGAAGTTAGCATTCTAGTTCTCATTGTGGTACTACAGTTTGGATGAAAGTAAACTGAAAACTTAATTCTTGAAGTTGGCATTCCAGTCCCCATTATGGAACTACGATTTGGGAGTAAGTAAACTGAAAACTTACTTCTTGGAGTTATCGTTCTAGTCCACTTTCTGAAACTACCATTTGGGTGTAAGTAAAATGAAAACGTATTTCTTGGAGTTAGAATTCTAATCCACATTATGATACTACGAATTGGGGGTAAGTAAACTGAAAACTTACCTCTTTAAGTAAGCATTCCTGTCCCCATTATGGAACTACCACATGGGAGAAAGTAAATTGAAAGCTTACCTCTTGGAGTTAGCATTCTGGTCCCAATTATGGTACCAACATTTGGGGGTAAGTAAACTGAAAAGTTATCTCTTTTAATTAGCATTCCTGTCCCCATTATGGAACTACCTTTTGGGAGTTAGGAAACTGAAAACTTATCTCGTGGAGTTTGCATTTAGTCCACATTATGGTACTACCATTTGGGAGTAAGTAAACTGAAAACTTTCCTTTTGGAGTTAACATTCTAGTCCTCTTTATGGTACTACAATTTGGGAGTAAGTAATCTGATAACTTACTTTTTAGAGTTAGCATTCTGGTCCCCATTATAGTACTACGAATTGGGGTTAGGTAAACTGAAAACTTAATTCTTCAAGTTATCAATCCTGTTTCTATAAGGTATTACCATTTTGGAGTAAGTAAACTGAAAATTTACCTCTTGGAGTTAGCATTTTAGTACCCATTACGGAACTACTATTTGGGAGTAAGTAAAGTGAAAACTTACCTTTTGAAATTAGCATACCAGTCCACATTATGGAAATACAATTTGGTAGTAAGTAAACTGAAAACGTATTTCTTGGAGTTATAATTCTAGTCCACATTATGATACTACGAATTGGGTGTAAGTAAACTGAAAACTTACCTCTTGAAGTAAGCATTCCTGTCCCCATTATGGAACTACCACTTGGAAGTAAGTAAACTGAAAGCTTACCTCTTGAAGTTTTCATTGTGGTTCCATTTATGGTACCAACGTTTGGGGGTAAGTAAACGTAAAACTTTCCACTTGAAGTTAGCATTCTAGTTCTCATTTTGGTACTACAGTTTGGATGAAAGTAAACTGAAAACTTAGTTCTTGAAGTTAGCATTCCAGTCCCCATTATGGAACTACCATTTGGGGTTAAGTAAACTGAAAACTTACTTCTTGAAGTTAACGTTCCAGTTTCCATTATGGAACTACTATTTGGGAGTAAGTAAACTGAAAACCTACCGCTTGATATTAGCATTCTAGTCCTCTTTATGGTACTACAATTTGGGTGTAAGTAATCTGAAAACCTACGGCTTGATATTAGCATTCTAGTCCTCTTTATGGTACTACAATTTGGGAGTAAGAAATCTGAAAACTTATCTCTTTTAATTGACATTCCTGTCCCCATTATAGAACTACCATTTGGGAGTTAGGAAACTGAAAACTTATCTCGTGGAGTTTGCATTCTAGTCCATATTACGGTACTACCATTTGGGAGTAAGTAAACTGAAAGCTTACCTATTGGAGTTAACATTCTAGTCCCCATTACGGAACTACCATTTAGGTGTAAGTAAACTGAAAACTTACTTCTTGGAGTTATCATTCTAGTCCCCTTTATGAAACTACCATTTGGGAGTAAGTAAACTGAAAACTTATTTCTTGGAGTTAGAATTCTAATCCACATTATGATACTACGAATTGATTGTAAGTAAAATGAAAACTTACCTCTTGAAGTAAGCATTCCTGTCCCCATTATGGAATTACCTCTTGGGAGTAAGTAAACTGAAAGCTTACCTTTTGGAGTTAGCATTCTGGTCCCAATTATGGTACCAACTTTTGGGGGTAAGTAAACTGAAATCTTATCTCTGTTAAGTAGCATTCCTGTCCCCATTATGGAACTACCATTTGGGAGTTAGGAAACTGAAAACTTTTCTCGTGGAGTTTGAATTTAGTCCTCCTTATGGTACTACAATATCGGAGTAAGTAAACTTAAAACTTACCTGTTGAAGTTATCATTCTAGTCCCCATTATAGTACTCCAATTTGGGAGTAAGTAAACTGAAAACCTACTTTTTAGAGTTTGCATTCTAGTCCCCATTAAGGTACTACGATTTGGGAGTAAGTAAACAGAAAACCTACTTTTTAGAGTTTGCATTCTAGTCCCCATTAAGGTACTACGATTTGGGAGTAAGTAAACTGAAAACTTACTTCTTGGAGTAAGCATTCCTGTCCCTATTATGGAACTACCACTTGGGAGTAAGTAAACTGAAAGCTTACCTGTTGAGTTTGCATTCCAGTCCCCATTATGGTACTACCAGTTTTTGGAGTAAGTAAACTGAACATTTACCTCTTGAAGTTTTCATTGTGGTCCCATTTATGGTACCAACATTTGGGGGTCCCATTTATGTAAGTAAACGTAAAACTTTCCACTTGAAGTTAGCATTCTAGTTCTCATTATGGTACAACAATTTGGATGTAAGTAAACTGAAAACTTAAATCTTGAAGTTAACAATCCAGTTTCCATTATGCAACAACCATTTGGGAGTAAGTAAATTGAAAACTTACCTCTTCAATTTAGTATTCTATTCTTCATTTTGGTACTACTACCTGGGAGAAAGTAAATTGAAAGCTTATCTCTTGGAGTGAGCATACTGTTCCCAATTATGGTACCAACATTTGGTGGTAAGTAAACTGAAAATTAATCTCTTTTAATTAGCATTCCTGTCCCCATTATGGAACTACCATTTGGGAGATAGGAAACTGAAAACTTATCTCGTGAAGTTTGCTTTTAGTCCACATTAAGGTACTACCATTTGGGAGTAAGTAAACTGAAAACTTTCCTGTTTGAGTTAACATTCTAGTCCTCTTTATGGTACTACAATTTGGGAGTAGGTAATCTGAAAACGTATTTCTTGAAGATAGAATTCTTGTCCACATTATGGTACTACCACTTAGGAGTAAGTAAACTGAAAACTTACCTCGTGAAGTTAGCATTCCAGTTTCCATTATGGAACAACCATTTGGGAGTAAGTAAACTGAAAACTTACCTTTTGAAATTAGCATTCCTGTCCCCATTATGGAACTACAATTTGGTACTAAGTAAACTGAAAACTTACCTTTTCGAGTAAGGAATCTAGTCCCCATTTCGGAACTACCATTTGTGAGTAAGTAAACTGAAAACTTACCTCTTGGAGTTATCATTCTAGTCCTTTTAATGGAACTACCGTTTGGGAGTGGGTAAACTGAAAGCTTACCTCTTAGAGTTAGCATTCTGGTCCCTATTATGGTATCAACATTTGGAGGGAAGTAAACTGAAAACTAATCTTTTTTAATTAGCATTCCATTCCCCATTATGGAACTACCATTTGGGAGTAAGTAAACTGAAAACTTACTTCTTGAAGTTAGCATTCTTGTCCACATTATGGTACTACCACTTAGGAGTAAGTAAACTGAAAACTTACCTCTTAAATTTAGTATTCTATTCTTCATTTTGGTACTACCATTTAGAGTAAATAAACTGAAAACTTAATTCTTAAAATTAGCATTCCAGTTTTTTTATGGAACTACTATTTGGGAGTAAGTAAACTGAAAACTTACCTTTTGAAATTAGCATTCCAGTCCCCATTATTGAACTACAATATCGTAGTAAGTAAACTGAAAGCTTAACTCTTGGAGTTTTAGAATTAGCATTCTAGTTCTCATTACGGTACTACAATTTGGATGGAAGTGAACTGAAAACTTACCTTTTAGAGTTAGCATTCTAGTACCAATTATGGTACCAACATTTGGTAGTAAGGAAACTAAAAACTTACCTCTTGGAGTTAGCATTCTAGTTTTCATTATATTGCTACCATTTGGGAGTAAGTAAACTTAAAACTTACGTCTTGGAGATAGCATTCTATTCAACATTATGGTACTATCATTTCGGTGTAAGTAAACTGAAAACATAATTCTTAAAATTACCATTCCAGTTTCCATTATGTTATTACCATTTGGGGGTAAGTAAACTGAAAATTTACGTGTTAAAGTTAGCATTCTAGTCCCCATTATGGAACTACTATTTTTCAGTAAACTGAAAACGTATGTATTGGAGAAAGCATTATAGTTCCAATTATGGAACTACAATTTGGGAGTAAGTAAACTGAAAACTTACCTGTTGAAGTTAGGATTCTTCTATCAATTATGGTACCAACATTTGGGAGTAAGTAAACCGATAACTTACCTTTTGAAGTTATCATTCTTGTCCCCTTTATGGAACTACCACTTTGGAGTAAGTAAACGTAAAACTTACCTCTTGAAGTTAGTATTCTAGTCCTCATTATGGTACTACAATTTTAATGTAAGTAAACTGAAAGTTTACCTCTTGGAGTTAGCATTCTAGTCCCCATTATGGTACTACCATATGGAGTAAGTAAACTGAAAACTTACCTCTTGGAGTTAGCATTCTAGTTTTCATTATATTGCTACCATTTGGGAGTAAGTAAACTGAAAATTTATATCTTGAAGTTAGCATCGTAGTGTCAATTATGGTATAAACATTTAAAGGTAAGTAAACTGACAACTTAACTCTTGAAGTTAGCATTCTAGTCCTCATTATGGTACTAAAATTTGGATGTATATAAACTGAAAACTTAAATCTTGAAGTTAGCATTCCAGTTTTTATTATGGAACTTCCATTTGGGAGTTAGTAAACTGAAAACTTAATACTTGAAATTAGCATTCCTTTTTTATTATGGAACTACCATTTGGGAGTAAGTAAACTGAATACTTACCTCTTGGAATAAGCATTCTAGTACTCATTATGGTACTGCCATTTTCGAGTACGTGAACTGAAAAGGTACCCCTTAAAGTTAGCGTTCCAGTCCCCATTTTAGAACTACCATTTGGGTGTAAGTAAACTGAATACTTACCTGTTGGAGTTAGCATTTTAGTCCCCATTATGGTACTACCATTTGGGAGTAAGTAAACTGAAAACTCACCTCTTGAAGTTAGTATTCTCGTACCAATTATGGTACTACAATTTGGGAGTACGTGAACTGAAACTTACCATTTGGGTTGCATTCTAGTCCCCATTATGTAACTACCATTTGGGAGTAAGTAAACAGAAAACTAAACACTTCGAGTTAGCAATCTAGTCCCCATTAAGGAACTACCATTTGGTAGTAAGTAAACTCAAAACTTACCTCTTGGGTTAGCATTCTTGTCCCTATTATGGGATTACCATTTGGGAGTAAGTAAATTTAAATGGTACTCCTTAAAGTTAGCATTCCAGTTTCCATTATGGAACTATCATTTGGTAATAAGTAAACTGAAAACTGAACTCTTCGAGTTAGCAATCTAGTCCCCATTAAGGAACTACAATTTGGGAGTAAGTAAACTGAAAACGTGCCTTTTGGAGTTAGCATTCCAGTCCCTATTATGGAACTACCATTAGGGAATAAGTAAACTGAAAAGGTACTCCTTAAAGTTAGCATTCCAGTACCTATTATGGAACTACCATTTAAGAGTAAGTGAACTGGAAACTTACCATTTCGTGTTGCATTATAGTCCACATTATGGTACTATTATTTGTGAGTAAGTAAACTGAAAACGTACCTCTTGGAATAATCATTCTAGTACTCATTATGGTACTACCATTTGGGAGTAAGTAAACTGAGAACTTGCTTTTTAGAGTCAGCATTCTAGCCCCCATATAGTACTACCATTTGGGAGTAAGTAAATTGAAAACTTGCCTCGTGGAGTTATCATTCTAGTCCTTTTTATGGAACTACCATTTGGGAGTAAGTAAACTGAAAACGTACTGCTTGGAGTTAGAATTCTAATCCACATTTTGATACTACGAATTGGCGTAAGTACACTGAAAACTTACCTCTTGAAGTAAGCATTCCTGTCCCAATTATAGAACTACCACATGGGAGTAAGTAAACTGAAAGCTTACCTCTTGGAATTAGCATTCTAGTTTTCATTACGGTACTACAATTTGGATGAAAGTAAACTGAAAACTTAATTCTTGAAATTAGAAATCCAGTTTTTACCTTGGAACTACTATTTGGGAGTAAGTAAATTGAAAAGAGAACGTTTGAAGTTTGCATTCTAGTCCCCATTAAGGTACTACGATTTGAGAGTAAGTAAACTGAAAACTTACCTCGTGGAGTTAGCATTCTAGTCCACATTATGGTACTAACACTTGGGAATAGGTAAACTAAAAACTTAATTCTTGAAATTAGTATTCCAGTTTCTATTATTGAACTACTATTTGGGAGTAAGTAAACTGAAAACCTACCGCTTGGAGTTAGCATTCTAATCCTCTTTATGGAACTACCATTTTGGAGTAAGTAAAATGAAAACGTACCGCTTGGGGTTAGAGTTCTAATCCACATTATGATACTACGAATTGGGGTAAGTACACTGAAAACTTGCCTCTTGAAGTAAGCATTCCTGTCCCCATTATGGAACTACCACTTGGGAGTAAGTAAACTGAAAGATTACCTCTTGGAGTTAGCATTCTAGTTCTCACTACGGTACTACAATTTGGAAGAAAGTAAACTGAAAACTTAATACTTGAAGTTAGGATTCCAGTTTCCATTATGGAACTACCACTTGGGAGTAAGTAAACTGAAAACCTACCTCTTGGAGTTAGCTTTCTAGTTCTACTTACGGTAGTACAATTTGGATGGAAGTAAACTGAAAACTTACCTTTTGAAGTTAGCGTTCCTGTCCCCATTATGGAACTACCTCTTTGGAGTAAGTAAACTGAACATTTACCTCTTGAAGTTTTCATTGTGGTTCCATTTATGGTACCAACATTTGGGGTAAGTAAACGTAAAACTTTCCACTTGAAGTTAGTATTCTAGTTCTCATTTTGGTACTACAGTTTGGATGAAAGTAAACTGAAAACTTAGTTCTTGAAGTTAGCATTCCAGTCCCATTATGGAACTACCATTTGGGGGTAAGTAAACTGAAAACTTACTTCTTCAAGTTAACGTTCCAGTTTCCATTATGGAACTACTATTTGGGAGTAAGTAAACTGAAAACCTACCGCTTAATATTAGCATTCTAGTCCTCTTTATGGTACTACAATTTGGGTGTAAGTAATCTGAAAACCTACCGCTTGATATTAGCATTCTAGTCCTCTTTATGGTACTACAATTTGGGAGAAAGAAATCTGAAAACTTACTTTTTAGAGTTAGCATTCTAGTCCCTACAATGGTACTACCATTTGGGAGTAAGAAACTGAAAACTTATCTCTTTTAATTGGCATTCCTGTCCCCATTATAGAACTACCATTTGGGAGTTAAGAAACTGAAAACTTATTTCGTGGAGTTTGCATTCTAGTCCGTATTATGGTACTACCATTTGGGAGTAAGTAAAATGAAAACGTACCTCTTGGAGTTAGCATTCAATTCGCCATTATGGAATTACGATTTGGGAGTAAGTAAACTGAAAGCTTACCTCTTGGAGTTAGCATTCAAGTTCTCATTACCGTACTACAATTTGGATGGAAGTAAACTGAAAACATACCTTTTCGAGTAAGCATTCTAGTCCCCATTACGGAACTACCATTTAGGAGTAAGTAAACTGAAAACTTACTTTTTGGAGTTATCATTCTAGTCCCCTTTATGAAACTACCATTTGGGAGTAAGTAAACTGAAAACTTATTTCTTGGAGTTAGAATTCTAATCCACATTATGATACAACAAATTGATGGTAAGTAAAATGAAAACTTACCTCTTGAAGTAAGCATTCCTGTCCCCATTATGGAAATACCTCTTGGGAGTAAGTAAACTGAAAGCTTACCTCTTGGAATTTGCATTCTGGTCCCAATTATGGTACCAACTTTTGGGGGTAAGTAAACTGAAATCTTATCTCTGTTAATTAGCATTCCTGTCCCCATTATGGAACTACCATTTGGGAGTTAGGAAACTGAAAACTTTCCACTTGAAGTTAGCATTCTAGTTCTCATTGTGGTACTACAGTTTGGATGAAAGTAAACTGAAAACTTCCCTTTTCAGTAAACATTCTAGTCCCCATTACGGAACTACCATTTGTGAGTTAGTAAACTGAAAACTTACCTTTTAGAGTTATCATTCTAGTTTCTATTATGGAACTACCATTTGAGCTTAAGTAAACTGAAAACTTACCTCTTGGAGTAAGTATTCTAGAACACATATGGTACTACCATTTGGGAATAAGTAAAGTGAAAACTTATTTCTTGATGTTAGCATTCTAGTCCCTATTATGGAACTACCATTTAAGAGTAAGTAAACTGAAAACTTACCTCTTGGAGTTATCATGCTAGTCCCTTTTATGGAACTACCGTTTAGAGTAAGTAAACTGAAAGCTTACCTCTTGGAGTTAGCATTCTGGTCCCTATTATGGAACTACCATTTGGGAGTTAGGAAACTGAAAACTTATCTCATGGGTTTGCATTTAGTCCACATTATGGTACTACCATTTGGGAGTAAGTAAACTGAAAACTTTCCACTTGAAGTTAGCATTCTAGTTCTCATTGTGGTACTACAGTTTGGATGAAAGTAAACTGAAAACTTAATTCTTGAAGTTGGCATTCCAGTCCCCATTATGGAACTACGATTTGGGAGTAAGTAAACTGAAAACTTACTTCTTGGAGTTATCGTTCTAGTCCACTTTCTGAAACTACCATTTGGGTGTAAGTAAAATGAAAACGTATTTCTTGGAGTTAGAATTCTAATCCACATTATGATACTACGAATTGGGGGTAAGTAAACTGAAAACTTACCTCTTTAAGTAAGCATTCCTGTCCCCATTATGGAACTACCACATGGGAGAAAGTAAATTGAAAGCTTACCTCTTGGAGTTAGCATTCTGGTCCCAATTATGGTACCAACATTTGGGGGTAAGTAAACTGAAAAGTTATCTCTTTTAATTAGCATTCCTGTCTCCATTATGGAACTACCTTTTGGGAGTTAGGAAACTGAAAACTTATCTCGTGGGTTTGCATTTAGTCCACATTATGGTACTACCATTTGGGAGTAAGTAAACTGAAAACTTTCCTTTTGGGTTAACATTCTAGTCCTCTTTATGGTACTACAATTTGGGAGTAAGTAATCTGATAACTTACTTTTTAGAGTTAGCATTCTGGTCCCCATTATAGTACTACGAATTGGGGTTAGGTAAACTGAAAACTTAATTCTTCAAGTTAGCAATCCTGTTTCTATAAGGTATTACCATTTGGGAGTAAGTAAACTGAAAATTTACCTCTTGGGTTAGCATTTTAGTACCCATTACGGAACTACTATTTGGGAGTAAGTAAAGTGAAAACTTACCTTTTGAAATTAGCATACCAGTCCACATTATGGAAATACAATTTGGTAGTAAGTAAACTGTAAACGTATTTCTTGGAGTTATAATTCTAGTCCACATTATGATACTACGAATTGGGTGTAAGTAAACTGAAAACTTACCTCTTGAGTAAGCATTCCTGTCCCCATTATGGAACTACCACTTGGAAGTAAGTAAACTGAAAGCTTACCTCTTGAAGTTTTCATTGTGGTTCCATTTATGGTACCAACGTTTGGGGTAAGTAAACGTAAAACTTTCCACTTGAAGTTAGCATTCTAGTTCTCATTTTGGTACTACAGTTTGGATGAAAGTAAACTGAAAACTTAGTTCTTGAAGTTAGCATTCCAGTCCCCATTTTGGAACTACCATTTGGGGGTAAGTAAACTGAAAACTTACTTCTTGAAGTTAACGTTCCAGTTTCCATTATGGAACTACTATTTGGAAGTAAGTAAACTGAAAACCTACCGCTTGATATTAGCGTTCTAGTCCTCTTTATGGTACTACAATTTGGGTGTAAGTAATCTGAAAACCTACGGCTTGATATTAGCATTCTAGTCCTCTTTATGGTACTACAATTTGGGAGTAAGAAATCTGAAAACTTATCTCTTTTAATTGACATTCCTGTCCCCATTATAGAACTACCATTTGGGAGTTAGGAAACTGAAAACTTATCTCGTGGAGTTTGCATTCTAGTCCATATTACGGTACTACCATTTGGGAGTAAGTAAACTGAAAGCTTACCTATTGGAGTTAACATTCTAGTCCCCATTACGGAACTACCATTTAGGTGTAAGTAAACTGAAAACTTACTTCTTGGAGTTATCATTCTAGTCCCCTTTATGAAACTACCATTTGGGAGTAAGTAAACTGAAAACTTATTTCTTGGAGTTAGAATTCTAATCCACATTATGATACAACAAATTGATGGTAAGTAAAATGAAAACTTACCTCTTGAAGTAAGCATTCCTGTCCCCATTATGGAAATACCTCTTGGGAGTAAGTAAACTGAAAGCTTACCTCTTGGAATTTGCATTCTGGTCCCAATTATGGTACCAACTTTTGGGGGTAAGTAAACTGAAATCTTATCTCTGTTAATTAGCATTCCTGTCCCCATTATGGAACTACCATTTGGGAGTTAGGAAACTGAAAACTTTCCACTTGAAGTTAGCATTCTAGTTCTCATTGTGGTACTACAGTTTGGATGAAAGTAAACTGAAAACTTCCCTTTTCGAGTAAACATTCTAGTCCCATTACGGAACTACCATTTGTGAGTTAGTAAACTGAAAACTTACCTTTTAGAGTTATCATTCTAGTTTCTATTATGGAACTACCATTTGAGCTTAAGTAAACTGAAAACTTACCTCTTGGAGTAAGTATTCTAGAACACATATGGTACTACCATTTGGGAATAAGTAAAGTGAAAACTTATTTCTTGATGTTAGCATTCTAGTCCCTATTATGGAACTACCATTTAAGAGTAAGTAAACTGAAAACTTACCTCTTGGGTTATCATGCTAGTCCCTTTTATGGAACTACCGTTTAGAGTAAGTAAACTGAAAGCTTACCTCTTGGAGTTAGCATTCTGGTCCCTATTATGGAACTACCATTTGGGAGTTAGGAAACTGAAAACTTATCTCATGGGTTTGCATTTAGTCCACATTATGGTACTACCATTTGGGAGTAAGTAAACTGAAAACTTTCCACTTGAAGTTAGCATTCTAGTTCTCATTGTGGTACTACAGTTTGGATGAAAGTAAACTGAAAACTTAATTCTTGAAGTTGGCATTCCAGTCCCCATTATGGAACTACGATTTGGGAGTAAGTAAACTGAAAACTTACTTCTTGGAGTTATCGTTCTAGTCCACTTTCTGAAACTACCATTTGGGTGTAAGTAAAATGAAAACGTATTTCTTGGGTTAGAATTCTAATCCACATTATGATACTACGAATTGGGGTAAGTAAACTGAAAACTTACCTCTTTAAGTAAGCATTCCTGTCCCCATTATGGAACTACCACATGGGAGAAAGTAAATTGAAAGCTTACCTCTTGGAGTTAGCATTCTGGTCCCAATTATGGTACCAACATTTGGGGGTAAGTAAACTGAAAAGTTATCTCTTTTAATTAGCATTCCTGTCCCCATTATGGAACTACCTTTTGGGAGTTAGGAAACTGAAAACTTATCTCGTGGAGTTTGCATTTAGTCCACATTATGGTACTACCATTTGGGAGTAAGTAAACTGAAAACTTTCCTTTTGGAGTTAACATTCTAGTCCTCTTTATGGTACTACAATTTGGGAGTAAGTAATCTGATAACTTACTTTTTAGAGTTAGCATTCTGGTCCCCATTATAGTACTACAATTGGGGTTAGGTAAACTGAAAACTTAATTCTTCAAGTTAGCAATCCTGTTTCTATAAGGTATTACCATTTGGGAGTAAGTAAACTGAAAATTTACCTCTTGGAGTTAGCATTTTAGTACCCATTACGGAACTACTATTTGGGAGTAAGTAAAGTGAAAACTTACCTTTTGAAATTAGCATACCAGTCCACATTATGGAAATACAATTTGGTAGTAAGTAAACTGAAAACGTATTTCTTGGAGTTATAATTCTAGTCCACATTATGATACTACGAATTGGGTGTAAGTAAACT